>NW_015639085.1:573902-618705 GCF_001515625.1 Sinocyclocheilus rhinocerous
GCCCAGGGAGGGCTCCAGGCCCCGAGTACAGCCCCGTAAATTTCCCCAAGTATTTTTTTTGGGGGGGGGGTAGTAGGGCTCCAGCCGTAGTGGCCGCGGCCTCGGAGACTGCTCTGCCATGGCCTCCCGAGTCCCCTGCTTAGCCATGGCCTCCCGAGTATCCTGCTCCGCCATGGCCTCCCGAGTCCCCTGCTCCGCCATGGCGCCCCGAAGGGGTACTGCTCTGGAGGCCCACTGTCCCGTGTCTGTCCTGAGGAACCTCCAGAGCGCCCACCTCCCCTCCCCGTTGGATGTTATATGGCGTGAAGACACGCCTTCCGGAGGGGGGCGTTATGTCAGACTCTGTCCCGTGTTTTGTGTGTGTTTTTCTGTGACCCAGTTTCTGTCTCCCGCGTATTTTGTTTTTTTCTCCCCAGGGGTTTTTCACGTTTATATGTCCGGTATTGTTTGTGAATGTCAACTCCCTTGTGCTACGTGTGATTCCCCATGATGTAAATAAACTCCTTGGTTTGTACTCCTGGTCTCCTGGTTTCCTCGTTCCGTGCTCCTCACAGTAGCAACCCGTGACAGTTTTGCTGCTTTGTTTTGTTTTGCTTTACTTTAATTTACTTTGCTGTTTTGTTTTGTTTTGCTGTTTTATTTTGCTTTGCTTTGTTTTGCTGTTTTTTGTGTCTTGTTCTGGCTTCATTTATACAACAGTAGGAGTCTATGTTGTTGTTCTTCTTTGTCCTTTTATGTTGAAGGGTCATATGTAGTTTTAAAACTTTCATCTGTTTGTGTGTGTGTTTGCAGGGTCAGAAGGGTAACACTAAGGGACGTCAGAGTGAAAGAACAGTTCTGCAGTATCACTACACTCAGTGGCCAGATATGGGTGTCCCTGAATACACGTTACCTGTGCTCACCTTTGTCAGGAGGTCCTCTGCCGCACAGACTCCAGAGATGGGCCCCATGCTTGTACACTGCAGGTAAAAAAACCACACAGATGCACACACTTCCACTGGCTGATTTGATGGCTAAAGAGAGCAATAAACAAACTGTTTTATATGTTATTAATGTGTCTTCTTTAGTGCTGGCGTGGGCAGGACAGGAACTTATATTGTGATTGACAGCATGCTACAGCAGCTGAAAGATAAAGGCTCAGTCAATGTGCTGGGTTTCCTCAAACATATACGCACTCAGAGAAACTACCTGGTCCAAACGGAGGTGAGCCACCAGTTTAAATCTGTCCTGTTTGTTGGTGTCATCTAGCATGTCTCTTTACATCTCTGTTTGTCTGTGTCTGTGTGTTTAGGAGCAGTATATCTTCATCCACGATGCCTTGATGGAAGCCATTCTTGGGAATGAAACAGAGGTGCCCTCTAGTCAGCTGCACAGTTATGTCAACAACATCCTGACGCCGGGCCCAGGGGGCAAAACACGACTGGAGAAGCAGTTCAAGGTGGGGACTATCTCTTTCCTTATGCAAAGTCATTTCAACAAGCAATTTGTCTGCCAGCACTGATTGCAGAACTGCAATGCATGACACATTCTCAGCATATCAGAAGAGATTTGATTTTTAATGCATATTTATGCGGAGAAGAATTTTGAACCATTGAAATTGGTTCACTTTTATCGCTTGTTGCTCTATCATTTCATACCTGGTTAGGACACTGTGACTTACAACCCAAGCTTGACAGGTTCTGTGCGGGAAAAATGTGTGATATGTGGCTTGCTTGAGTTTCATGAGTTTATAAAATATTTTATTGAGTCCTGAAATTCTCACTTTTTATGGTTCTTTTTGGTTCGGCTTCAATACCTGAATATAAATCAACATTTCATTTTATTTGGTAGGCTACAACTGCAGGACATATTTCCTTCCTGGATTTGCAGTACTTAATGTGATGCATCTTTTTTTTGTTTTGTTGTTTTTGTTTTGTTTTCTAATAAATGTCAATTAGTTGTTCTTTGTTTTTTGTTTTGTTTTATTTTTTTATTTTTTTTGTGTTTTGTGTTTTGTTTTGCTTTGCTTTGCCTTTCTTTGCTTTGTTTTGTTTTGCTTTGTTTTTAGTTTTGCTTTGCTTTGCTTTGCTATGCTTTGCCTTTCTTTGCTTTGTGTTTTGTTTTGTTGAGCCCTGAAATTCTGACTGTTCTTAACCTGCAGTTTGGTAGACTGCAACGTTGTCAATAGACAAGTTGTCTTATGTGATGTATCATACTACTTTGAAATAAAGAAAAAGTAATTAGTTCTACTTTATGTTCAGCTTTTGACTCAGTGCAATGCAAGATTTGTGGAGTGCTTCAGTGCTCAAAAAGAATGCAACAAGGAGAAGAACCGCAACTCTTCTGTTGTCCCATGTGAGTAACATAACCTAATGTAAATATAATAGCACATCCAATTTATTTATTGTGTATTGTTGAGTAGATAGTCTGTTTTCTTTTTTATTTATTATATAATTTAAAAAAAAACTTGCTACGTGTACTGCGTTAGGCTAACTGAGACTTGTCATAGCACTTGCATATCATTGCACTTTTGTTGATTTTGATTGCTTCCGTTGTCCTCGTTTGTAAGTCGCTTTGGATAAAAGCATCTGCTAAATGACTAAATGTAAATTACTAATTGTAGTTATGGTTTACTGTGGTGTCCTGTGGCCATTTTTTTTTCTGGAGAAGCTATTTTTAGCTTTTTTTCACATACCTTGGGCTTCTAAGACAGTTCTTCTAGTATCCAAACTGCAACACCGCTTTCAAAACTGCGCTTGCAGCACTGTTTGAGCTAATGAGATCACATCACTGACCTGCTCTCTTACTCTGTGTCCTGATTGGCTGTTTTTGTCCCTCTCAGCGGAAAGAGCACGTGTTGGTCTCGCACCGTTGCCTGGGATGAAAGGCACTGATTACATCAATGCATCTTATATAATGGTGAGTTCCCAACACCCCCACTACAACTACATTAACCTGTAATTTAGCACTCAGTGTTCTGGGGGAAACTTCTGCTTTATGGTCATGAGAGTGAACATTTGTGTAATTTTGGTTTTACAGCACCTGTGCACCGGTGCACTTTTTTCAAATAGTATAAAGGGTTTTATTTATGGTTCAAAGATGACAGGTCAACGAGAAATAGGCATTTTGAAATTATACACAAACTTCACATTGTCATTTTGCCTTTTTATAACTAAGGATATTATTTAAGTAACTGAATTTAACTAAATATAAAGTGAGGATAAATTGAGTCACTTATCTATATGTTACCTGTGGTATACTGAAAGCTAAGAATAATTGATTGCTGCTTTTGTTTATTATACGTTTCCGCACTACTACTAGGGCTACTACCGGAGCAATGAGTTCATCATTACCCAGCATCCCTTGCCTCACACCACTAAAGATTTCTGGAGGATGATCTGGGACCACAATGCTCAAATCATTGTCATGTTACCAGACAACCAGGGCCTGGTGGGTATTCAAGACCATCTGCGAAGTTCCTGTTTGTCTTGAGTCATGTCTTGCCTCTAAGGAGGGAAACTCAAGTTAATGTTATAGGCTGTGCTCCTCAAGGTCAGCCGTTGTCTTGTTATTGTGAGCAGTGAACTACGGGAATTGGTTGTGAGAGCACTGCAAGTCTTTAATTACTCAGCATTGATGCTCACTCACGTTTGTTCCCGCAGGCGGAGGATGAGTTTGTGTATTGGCCGAGTCGAGAGGAAGCCATGAACTGTGAGGCGTTTACAGTCACTCTTATCAGTAAAGACAGACTCTGCCTCTCCAGTGAGGAGCAAATCATCATTCATGACTTCATCCTGGAGGCCACACAGGTCTGTGTCTTTAGAGGGAAAGATTTAGATTCAAACGGTATATAGTATGTACTTAATTATTTGTATTTCATCTAATATGGTTGTATTATTTTGAATAATATTATAATATAATTTATAGCATTCCCTGAGGCCACAAATGTCTGGTTGTAAACTTATGGATTTATATAAATTTATGTTATATTTTGTTATCTAATTTTTAAAGATATTGTACTATAATTTTTGTCCCACATTAGGTGGCCTTAACTACTATGTACTTACATCAACAAATAAGTACAATCTACCTATTGTGTTCATATTGTATTGCAAAACACTTTTGCTGCTATTGAGGATATGGGTAAGGTTAGGGACAGCTTTGGTGGTATGGGTAAGTTTAAGGGTGGGTTAAGTTGTAAGGGATGGGTCAAAAGTTTAATTATAAATGTAATTACAGAAATTGATTACAGATATACTTACATGCAGGTATTTTGTTAATATAAATCCAATGTAAAAACATGTATTTACACAATAAGTGCATTGTACCAAATGATTAATTTAAATGTAAGTACATAGTAGTTAAGGCCACCTGATATAAAGTGGGACCATAATTTATATTTATTATAAATATTTAATCACATTTAACAATTTAATATTATTGTATAATTATATTAAGAGAAAGGTCAAAAGTTCAAAAGTTTGGGTACCGATTTTTATTTATTTATTTATTTTATGCTCACCAAGACTGCATTTATAAAAAAATTAAAAAACGCTAAACAGTACAGTAAAAACAGTATTAAAATTGTGAACTATTACCATTTAAAATCATTTTCATCATTACTGCAGTCTTCAGTGTCACCTGATTCTTCAGAAATCATTCTAAAATGCTGATTTAATGCTCTTAAACATTTTTTATTAATTTGTTTTTTTTTTATTACTTTTTAAATTATTATTATACATATAACATTAATATTTTCTATTTAATGCTGCTTAATATTTTTGTGAAAACTGTGATACTTTTTTTTTCAGGATTATTTAATGAAAGGGAAGTTAAAAACAGCATTTATTTGAATAGAAATATTTTGTAACATTACAAATGTCTTTACTGTCACTTTTGATCAAAAAAATTAAAAAACGCTAAACAGTACAGTAAAAACAGTATTAAAATTGTGAACTATTACCATTTAAAATCATTTTCATCATTACTGCAGTCTTCAGTGTCACATGATTCTTCAGAAATCATTCTAAAATGCTGATTTAATGCTCTTAAACATTTTTTATTAATTTGTATTTTTTTTATTAATTTTTAAATTGTTATTATACATATAACATTAATATTTTCTATTTAATGCTGCTTAATATTTTTGTGAAAACTGTGATACTTTTTTTTTTCAGGATTATTTGATAAATAGAAAATTCAAAAGAACAGCATTTATATGAGATAGACATTTTAGAAATATATTTTTGTGTTCCACAGAATAAAGAAAAACGTACAAGATTGAAACAACATGAGGGTAAGTAAATGATGGCTGAATCTTCATTTTTATGTGAACGTTCCCTTTACACTGTACAATATAAGCAAAATAAAAGTCAACCTGTGCCACAGTTTATTTTATTCCACTCAGTCTAAAATATCTATCAAGAATGGAGGTGAAATATAAAAGGACATTAGCTGGTCTGAACATTGTGCATGCTGTCATGAAATACTGCCAGAAATTTTACCACTGATTAGGTGATGACGTACTGTTTCCCAGAAGCCTCTGGGATTAAAAGCATACGTAGCGTGTCAGGGACAAAATGTATGAGTCACTAAAGTGAGATGGATACATTTTTTATTAATTTGTATTTTTTTTATTAATTTTTAAATTGTTATTATACATATAACATTAATATTTTCTATTTAATGCTGCTTAATATTTTTGTGAAAACTGTGATACTTTTTTTTTCAGGATTATTTAATGAAAGGGAAGTTAAAAACAGCATTTATTTGAATAGAAATATTTTGTAACATTACAAATGTCTTTACTGTCACTTTTGATCAATTTAATGCATTGTTGCTGAACAAAAGTGCTAATTTCTTTAAAAAAATAATAAAAAACTGGCCCCAAATTTGTGTACAGTACAGTATATAAATAAATAGATTATATATGTAGTTTATATAAAAGTTCATAATTATAATTATACATTTTGGTTTAAACTATATATAATTTTTAGTAATTATCTCTCTCCATTTCTTTTACTTTTTAGGATGATTACGTTTTAGAAGTTCGTCATTTTCAGTGCCCGAAATGGCCAAACCCTGACGCTCCCATAAGCAGCACCTTTGAGCTCATCAATGTCATCAAAGAAGAGGCCATGACCAGAGATGGACCCACTATAGTGCATGACGAGTGAGTAATGCACTTTTATAAAACATAAAGTGCCTCCTGTAATTTACAATTTGGCTTAGAAAACCTCAATCTTAAGTAAAAACTGCCTCTGGTTTTAGAGGTTGGGATGAGATAAACATTGGTTCAATGACTTCAATCACAATTCACAAACCAACCATCTGATATAGTATGTAGCACGTCAGAACTGGAACAATACAACCTTTTTTCATGTTTTGTGACTTGAGGCTTGCATGCTTTGCCAATACACACTTTTTTGTACTTAGTAGAAGTCTGCAAATTGAGCCAAATGCAAGATGCAGATCTTCTGCAGGAGGAGCATTTGACAGACTAGCATATCTTCAGCTCTAATGAACGTGATGCTAATCAAGACAGCCATCTTTTCGAAACCTCTTAGGGGTGATATAATAGTAACGTTACACATTTTGAAAAGCTCAATTAGTCCAGCATCAGATGAGGCAATCCGGCCTCATTAACATAATGAATAAACATGAAGGGGCCACTGTTAGTCGGTTTGTTGCAAAGTAATGTCTGTTGATATTAAGGAATACTCGTTAAAGCTAATTGGAACACAGCACCTTAGGGTGTCAAACAGTAGGAACTGTAATGAATTCTATTCCTATAGACTTAAGTATAGAGTTTATAAATGGAAATGTTGCACTACTGTCAGAGAAAGAAGCAAGAACACTAGATAAGACAAGATGGAAAATGGCCTGTACAAGATGATCTATAAAAAGAAATGTGTAGAAATAGAAAACCTCCTCTTACAGTAAGCAACTGAGCCACATATAAAAAGAAGCTAGAATTTTGTAATTTGGTGTTTTGTAATCAAATGTACTGTGTAAATTTACTTTATGTAAATAAGAATAACAGCCACAATATTCCAGTGCCTTAACATTTTATTTTTGGTTGTTGCTATTGATGGGATACCACAAAACATTTACTTTTCATTAACCATTTTATTTAAATATATATACATTACATTTTGCTTTAGTTTCATGAGAACAACTTTGAGGTCTTACAGTCAAAATACATGTATTTAATATATTTTTTAAATATATAATAATATATAAACATATTTCTTCATGCACATTATTGGTTTTATTATGCATGATTTTTTTGGTGAAATAAAAAAAATATTTGTTGTTTTAATCTGTTAACAAAAATATACAAATAATAAATTATAACTTGCTGTGATTTTTCCTAGCATTTTCAGTAAAAGATAAATAAAATAAAATAATTACAAGAAAATGTCAACATCTTAGAAGACAGAAGACCAAAATTAGAAATGTAATGTTGCCTTAGCATCTAATTGAAATAAAGTACTAACATTTCTAAAACTTAAACTGAAACAAAATAAATTCATGTTAAATATTAAATAACAAAAACCTATACAAATAACAAAAGCACATAACAAATATTTACTCAAATTAAAATGAACTAAAACTGAAAATATTAATGAAAGCTAATTCAAAACATTAACAGATATTATAATAGTTTACAAATAATACTAATAAAACACTGTTCTGGCATCCCCAATCCAATTTTTTAACCCTGCCACATCACAAAGACACGACTTTTCACAATTTAGTCAATTCCCAAAGAATAAAATAACAGAAATAAAAGTCCCGTCCTTCTTTTTTTTTTTCTTCTTCTTCTTGTTGAATAATATTTCAATCTGACATATGACACATTAAAAGAGGTAAATGAGTTGAACAGCATTTATGTTGACTTTTAAGAGATGTTTGATCATAACAGAGCTATGTATTGTTTGTGTGTGGACAGATTTGGTGCAGTGTCTGCTGGGATGTTATGTGCTCTCACCACACTGTCACAGCAGCTGGAGAGTGAAGGAGCTGTGGGGGTCTACCAGGTGGCCAAGATGATCAACCTCATGAGACCAGGAGTCTTTACCGACATTGTAAGTGTTTATACTGCGGTCCATACGCTTATTCTGGTCACATTAAAAGATTTTGTTCACATCAAATAGAATGAACTCACCCTTAAACCTAAATGACACAAAAGAACATATGTATGTGTGTGTTTAAAGTTCACCTAAAAATGAAAATTCTGTCATTGATTACTCACCCTCATGTCGTTCCAGGTTAACTTTTTTTGCACATAGCACTGGTGCTACAGAGGTTGAAAGTTTTGTAGCACAAGTTAGGGAAAAAATATCATATCACCATTTTATTCAGGAATCTCACGATTCTTTGTCATGTTGGTTTTACTATTTTGCAAGTTGCCTGAGCATTACAGCCAATCTAATTTCCCTATTGTAAAAAAAGCCTTTCAAGACTACAAAAGTAAATAGTGACAATAAGTTCACACACAAGACCTTATTTGTTTCTGAATTAGAACAAATTAGTACCGTGTGGCTACGATTCAACTAAAACATGGGAACTAATTAATAAAACACAGCCGCGAGTTCATACCCACAGCTCAATTTGTTGCCGATTTAGAACAAATTAGTACAACATAGCCAAAATGTAACTAAAATGAGAGAACAAATGAATCAAATTTGGCCTTAATATCTATCTTTCTGCATTTTTAGTGAAAGGATCCGTATTGTTGAATCAATTTTAAGTTAAAATGTGATCCCTTGTGTGAGCCATTCAGCACTTCTCGCTCCAGTCCAGTAGGTGGCAGACATTCAGCTGCTTCTGACATTTTTACACATCAACATAAAAGCTGAATGTCTGCCACCTACTGGACTGGAGTGGGAAGCTAGTATCTACATTTTACATCCTTTTCTAAACACAATTTTTCTCCAAAACAAAACAAAAAACAAATCCTCTGTGCCCCATTGTGAAGTCATGCTTTATGTCCGCCTCTGTTTTTCAGGAACAGTACCAGTACCTTTACAAAGCTATGCTCAGCTTGATAAGCACTAAAGAGAACGGATCCAGCCCCATGTCCCTGGACAGAAACGGCAGCGTGGCCATGTCTGACGAATCGGACCCGGCCGAAAGCATGGAGTCGCTCGTCTAAAGCCCCCCGAACAGGCGCGAAGAGGCACTTACTCGAACTTTGTAAAACTTCAAGGACTAAGACAGACTTTTTCTGAGGCCTTTTTTGCCAGAACTCTTGGTTAAAAGAATAACCTGATTACTTTTTTACACTGATAAAAAGTTTTTGATATTTATTTTTTTCGCCATTTTATGTCTTAATGTTATCCTACTGAACATTTGCACCGACGTTTTTTGAGTTCGCAACAAACGGAACGAAATGAAACACAGTTCTGTCTAGTTTGCACTATGAAAATATCAGTGTTACTGCCTACTCCTGCATCTCCACCACAGTCGGTCTCTCTCACTCACTTTGAACTCTCACTGTCAAGCCCTTATTCTGACATTCCATAATAAAGCTGCTCTCCGAAGCTTTAGAAATATCCTCCACAATCAAAAAACAGTTTCCACGCACACCTCAGACGCTGGAAAAAGAGATTATTCCCATGTCCAACTTGCGAAGACCCACCACAAAACGTCAGATTCACCGATGAAAGACCGTATGAGCAATATGGATTATGTTCGTTTTGATTTTCGTTTGCTTTGATCATTTCACGCACCCCGAATAGTATATCTACTCATTATGCTTCTAGTTAAACCCATATTTACTTTCGAAAGGTGGTATTAAAACAGCTACTGTGAACTTTTGTATGATTCATATTCCGCTTTTAATATATATGAATATATCGTATATCATGATAACTTGTGCTTTTGTAAATGTTAACTGTCTCTACGAGCAGCCGTCACAGTCTCTGCTCTCGGTCGAAGGATCCGCAGAGCCCGTGACTCCTCTAGCACCCCCTGCTGGTTTGATTTCTCCATTGCTTTACGCTGCAAGCTGCTACTTTTGTCACTTGAGAGTGCAACTCAACATGTAATGATAAAATGCGACTCATAATGTAGGAGTTAATTCTGTTCTCTGCCCACTTCATTTTGTGATTTTTATACTGCTCTACTTCGTCCTGGGTTCACTGACATAAGCCGTCCCATAACTTTGAGAATAATGTATACAAGTCTCTCGATGCCTTCTGTACAGTCTCATTTCACCTCGGCAGGTGTGTGTGTGTATGTGTGTGATATAGGTGTGTGTTGTGTTTGGTATTGACTGGTTTTACTAGAAGCTTGTAGACTCAGTCCGAGCATTTCTTCACTAAACCGACCTCTTTTAGTGTCTGTCATTTCTTGTCATTGATTCTCAGATACTGCTAGGAAAAACAGTTACTGTAATATCGTAAACGGTTGTCTCATGCCATACAGCACAAAGGCCTTGCTAACAAAACATTAGAATCAGTCTTATCGCTTCGAAAACTGGGGACCCCGCGATTCATTAATTTTTACCAAAGACTACAACTGTCACTTCAGTCATGAAACGTGAGAAAGTTTTTATTTTTAGGATTGGGTAAAGCCGTTTTAAGCAGAATGTTTTCGGTAGTGACTGGGAAAACAATGTTGAAAATGTCCACAGGCAAAATTATGTTTTTGTTTTGTTGTATGTTTTGCTTTGCATCTTTGTTTTTTGTTGCGTTCTTAGTAGTTTTGTTTGTTTCGTTTGGTTTGGTTTTGTTTTTGTCTAAGTTGCTTCGCGGAGCATTTGTTTATCTGACAGGTCACCTTTATTTTTGTTTCGTTTCTTTTTATGTTGCAATGAGAATGTACACTATTACTGATTTCTTTTGATGTGAAGAAGAAAGCTGTTGAATTTTTGTTTGACTTTTGAAATGCTTTCGAAAGTTTGACTATGTTATGCTGTTGAGATGGAGAAGACACACATTGAAGGTGTTTACTCAGTTCATGTCTTGGTTCTCTTAAGAAGGAGGCTGGAAAATGAAGTCACATCTCTCCAACATTTGGGGTAATATTTTGACTTTGCTTGTGCATCGCGTGAGATAATTGGAGCTGCAAGTTGCATAAATCTTTTCTAACATTTTTGTCCTGTGGTATCCCTTTTTTCCTTTTCTTGCATTATTTGTGGGTTGCATTTGCAAGCATATTTGCATTATCATGTTAAGAAATGTACATATCTATTTCTTGCTTCATTAACTCATCAGTCTCTAAAAGCTTTGTATCCTGGCATATAATTGCAAACTCTCTATTTTCATATGAATCAATTTTGTTTGTTTGTTTGTTTGTTCTTAGTTTTGTGTGTAGTTCTCATTGATGGTTAACACAAAATGTCCCCAAATCCTTCAGAAGGTGGCTGGCATCACATTCCAAACACACAACACTCATAAACTAAGGCAGTGATTTTAGTATTTCTTTTTTCTTTCCCCCATTTGAATCGAAATAAAATCTGTTTCATTGTCCAGAAGTGCAATAGAATAGATCTTGTAAGTCAAAGAATAAGTTCTCCCATACAAAGCAGGTGGGTGTCACCATCATATCCACTTTTTCTAATCTGGAATAACACACGAAGGTTTTTTTTGTTTTTTTGTTTTTTAAGGGGTTTTCTTTTTTTCTTTTTGTTGAAAGCTATATCAAAGCATTCTATTATAGTGTTATTTAATATGTAAATTGTATTGCTATACATAAAATAAAATATGAGTTTTGATGTACTTTAAGTATATCTCCATGTTGTACGTTGTGTGGAGTCTAAAATGTTTGATATTCGTTATTTGTATTTGCTTGCATCTGTTTCCAAAATTTGCATGAAATGTAAAAGTATAACACTGCCTCCCAGTGTTCACGATTTTTTTTTCACGGTTTTTCCCTTCTGACTGTAATCTGAATGGTCCTAATTGCTGTAATTATTACAATGCCTGATTTAGCTTTTCACAAATATAGATTTAAATCGGAACAAATGCTGATGTCAGGGGCATAAAAACAATAATCATGAAGCGCCAGAAGCAATTATGTGATGAGTTTTGCTGGAAACCATAAACAGTACAAGGGACAAAGCAAAGTTAATTACAAAATGAAACAATACACAGAAGAAAGAAGAGTCAGATTGCATGTTTTTCAATGTCCCAGTCACACTGTGTTATAACTTAATACGCCACAAAGGATGTCTTCAAATAATGCAGGACCAGACATTAATGAATTATGTAGGCCTACATCTTTGTATGTCTTGACTAATTTTATGCAACAGAAGAAAAGGTTTGTTTTAATAGAGCGTCACTGTAAAATATTTTAAAACGAGTAAAGCCGAGCCAATGTTAATTTAATATTATTTAAAATAGTAAAAGTGTTGCACCAAATTAACCATAATCTACAAATTCTTCTTCTTCTGTCTTCTCTGTTATATTTGAACTATGGTGTTCAACACAAGTAGATGAAGGGTGGATGCCACCAGTCAATTAAAATCAATAGGCTTGGTAACTGCTTGAATGATTGAAATATTCAGCTTTTGAACATAAGAGAAAGCAGTTAGTCTCGTTGTTACAATAAGTGATGGCAACATACATATCACATGCATAAAGTCTCTCGATTTATTTTTCACAAGACCTGCAAATGACCATTTTGAAAAAAATAAATACAAATCTAATTTCTGAGACCATTCCTATTTTTCCCTGTTTCCCTAATGACAATTAATGTTTATATTAAAAGCAGCATATAGACAGTACAACAAATACTATCATGATACATGAATAGTCTAATGATAAAAAGCATATTTAATGACTTTTCAGGAAAATCAGTTAAATAATTATGAAACAATTCATAAACAGCACAAATGTAAACGGTAACAATAGTATTAAGCCATTGTTTTAAAAAAAAAAAATCCAAAGCAATTTACAGTTGAGGAATACAACAAGCGATTGTTGTATATAAATAGGCCTAAATAAATACAACTTGCCCCATAAAATGACAACCTGATATTTGCATTTTTAGGTTGTGGGTGTAAATAAGAAAACACTCATTGAGCCAGTTTAAGCTACAACAACTCTTACATCATAATAATGGAATATTAGTTTGGACACAGAATATATAAAAAATATATTCATTATAAGAACGTTTTGAACTGAATAATTTAATCATCATTGGCACTGCTAAAACAAGCATTTGTTTAAGTGGACTTTTGACTGTTTTTACATCGCTGTAATGAGAACTAATATGCTTAATTATCGTGAAAATAATCCTAATGGGAAAAAAGTATTCGTTTTAAAATATACTTAATTTAATTATATTGTTTTATAATTATATATAATATAATATATATTATATAATATATATAATGTATAATTAGTCTTGAAATATGACCTTGATTTTATTTCTAAAATGAGATCCATTCTGTCCACAAAACCAACGTTCCCCTAAATATGCTGCAGTTCGCCGCAACATACACGAGGGGGCGGTACGTGATAAATACATACAGGCTAAAATACATACATGTGCGCGCCTCGCTGTCTCATTAGTGCGCAACTGCGCATGCGCCGAGTCGTGACCGCGTACTTGAGACGTTTGAAACTTCTCGCCGGTGATTAGCACAGCATTTCTACATACAGCTAACTGTAAGACCCTTTTTTATCTCATTGTTATTAAATTCAGTCTATAGTATCTTCTGGTCGTTAACAAACTATGAGTTTACTGAATTATCTTGTTTGTATGCTTACGCACGCAGCGCGCGCTGTTAAGAGTGAGCTGGAGAGTTAGCTCGTGAGCTAACCACATAACGGAGTACTTTCCGCCTTACTTTCACTAAATTAACCTCGTTTGGCGGTTTCTTCGGTGTCCATCATATTGGAAAATAGAGGTCGTTTTATTGTGATGCGCTTTTTTTGTGATTATTTTGGATGACTAGCATTTCTTCTCAGCATGCTAACAGCTTTAGCACGTGAATCATGGCCTGAGTTTCTGTCAGTAAACGCAATCATAAACAACCAGACTGACACAGTGGAGCCCATTAACCAGCCGTCTACCACACAGAGCATAATTTAGTGTTTATTCATAAATGTGAGTGAGATACTTGTCAGGCCGCTTTAGTCAGAGCAGGCCAAGCATGTGTGCTACCGTTTGTCAAGATCATAAACATGAACATTATCAGCTGTTTTCGCTGTCAGTATAAGAGATGTGCAGAAGAAAAATGTAAGGGTCCGTTTACATTAAAATGTACTTCAGATGCAGGTCTTTAATTTCTGAAATGCGTTACCAAATTAAATACATGTTCACATTATCATCAGCATGATCTTTCTGCTTTACAGAATGACTTGATTTTAATAAATAAATCAGTACCCTTGCTGTAGTGGTGTATGTATATATGTGTGCATATGCGTGTATATGTGTGTGTGTGTGTGTGTATATCTCAACAAATCATCTCACTGCATCAGTTCTCATAGTGGATCCTACTTTTATTTCTGTAGCAATCATGGAGCTCAATGATGGAAATCTCCAAACCCTGACTGAGTATCTGCAGAAAACACTAATCCCTGACCCAGCTGTGAGACGGCCAGGTAACGTTCACATTTGAGGCTGTTCTAAAAAAAATACTGCATTTTCTTTGGATTTGTGTATGAGAAGGACAAAACATTCAGGCCTCAATAATAATGATTTTTTTTCCTACTGGCCCAGCTGCCAAAATTTTCACTAGCTTGCCAAAAAAAAGAAAAATATTAGTGTTTTATGCCCATGTAGTCTTGTATTGTAATATGTTGTCATTATTATGCCAATATTTTATATACTAGTGAAATTTCACAATTCTCAGTAGTGCTGAACAATTTACATTTAGTCATTTAGCAGACACTTTCATCCAAAGCGACTTACAAATGAGGACAATGGAAGCAATCAGAATCAACAAAAGAGCAATGATATACAAGTGCTATAACAAGTCTCATTTAGCTTAACGCAGTACATATTTTTTTATTATATAATAAATAAAAGCCTCTTTTGGATGGCACAATAAAGCGACGTTCACTTGCAGAACGCAAGCTTCTAGAGGGCACATAAGTCTGAAGTGGTCAGTGGTGGTTTTGTAGGCAAACATCAATGCCTTGAATTGTATGCGAGCAGCTATTGGTAGCCAGCGCAAATTGATGAACAGAGGTGTGACGTACATTCTTTTTGGCTCATTAAAGATTCATCTTGCTGCCGCATTCTGGATTAATTGTAAATGTTTGAATTTGGGTGGAAATATTCTAAAGGAAACCAGGTTTGTTGTGCTTTTTTGTAGGGCTGCATAATTTGGCCAAACATTAAGCAAATATTACTATTGTAATAACACTTTACTATTGTAATAAAATAAAAGTATTTAAGAATAATTCAGGGCTTGGCCCCTAATAAGTGTGATATTTAGAATATTAATAAACTTACTAAATAGTAAACTTTCATTTTATGAAAAACTGCAGGGGGCCTATAACTATAAATCATTAGAAAGGTCTAAGGTATTTTTATTAAATATATAGAAAAAAATCTGTCACAGTAATTTCTTAATTTTTGTTAGTTGGGTTTTTTTTTTTTTTTTTTCCGCTAAGAAAAAAACAACAACAACCCTCTACACTTCTCTTTAAAAAAAACTTTCACTAAACAACTTCCCTCAGGGCTTTTAGTCCAAAAGTGTGCTTGTTTGGCCAAAAAGCATATTGATTCTCATATGTTAATTCAAATTTCTTTAGAGAGATTTTTTTATTTCAATACCAGTTTGGGCAATACTACCATAATATTAATTTAAAGTTCAAAAACTGTTAAAAGACAAGTAAACAGTAACTAATTTACAAAAAAAAAAAAATCAATTTCATATACAATAGAAAAAAAAATATTTGAACAAAATAATCAGTGCTATAAATTTTTCTGTAGTATTGAGGCACAGTAAAGTAATCAAATGTAAAATAACACAGTTTAGTCTTAACTATACTGTATATCCCCATTTTTTGTGTTCTCACCTTCTCCATCTTTAGCTGAGAAATTTCTGGAATCAGTGGAGGGAAACCAGAACTACCCCATTTTACTGCTCACAGTACTAGAGAAGTCCCAAGATGAGGTCATTCGCGTGTGTGCAGCCGTCACCTTCAAGAACTACATCAAGAGGAACTGGCGCATAGTGAGTGTCCTGTTAAATACTATTAAAACAGTCTGGTGTGTGATAGGTGGCATTTAATCTGGATCTGTGTACTTTCTCTTCCTAAGGTTGAGGATGAACCAAACAAAATCTCTGATCCTGACCGGACTGCTATCAAAGCCAACATTGTAAATTTGATGCTAACCAGCCCAGAGCAAATACAAAAACAGGTACGAATTTCAGATAACCCATGAGAAGCAGCAGTTAGAATAAAGGTGTTTCACCTGTGTACTTTTACAGTTACTCTTGTTATTTGGAATGAGTGCTGTAGCTGTAATCCACATTACTGGGTTTGTAATAAACCGTACTGCTGTAGCCTATAGATCAGTGGGTCTCTTTTTGACCTATGTCATGTGATTCTAATAAATAAGCTTAAGAAATTTTAGATACGATTTAAATTCACAATTCTCCATTTCAATACAACGGTGAACACTGTTAGTGACGTGACATGTGGCCAAGTATGGTGACCCATACTCGGAATTAGTGCTCTGCATTTATCCCATCCAAAGTGCACAGACACAGCAGTGAACACACACCCGGAGCAGTGGGCAGCCATTTTTGGGGGTTGGGGGTTCGGTGCCTTGCTCAAGGGCACGTCAGTCGTGGTATGGTGGGAGAGAGCGCTGTACATTCACTCCCCCCACCTACAAGGGGGTTGGGGGTCCGGTGCCTTGCACTGTACATTCACCCCCCCCACCTACAATCCCTGCCAGTACGAGACTCGAACCTGCAACCTTTGGGTTACAAGTCCGACTCTCTAACCATTAGGCCACGACTTTCCCTAACTTAGCCTAACTAATAAAAAGTTCAAACATTATTAAAGATGAGTGAACACTCAGTAATAATTGAAGAACAAATAAAAACAAAATTACAAGCAAGAGCACACATAAATACATGATCTGTAAATAAAAGTGACTGTTTTCCCCTCTGCAGCTGAGTGATGCGATCAGCATCATCGGGCGAGAGGATTTCCCTCAGAAATGGCCGGATCTCCTGACCGAGATGGTGACTCGTTTTCAGAGCGGGGACTTCCACATCATCAATGGAGTTCTTCGCACGGCACATTCCCTTTTTAAAAGGTATTGGAATAAATACATATATGTACATTTTTTGGATTCAGGTGTTATGTTACATTTCTAGACACTTTTGTATCTGACCCTTACATAAATTTGATACATCCTGTATTTTGAGTATTGTCTCTGTTGTCTTTCAGATACCGCCATGAGTTTAAGTCCAATGAGCTGTGGTCAGAGATCAAGCTGGTACTGGACACTTTTGCACAGCCTCTCACTGAACTCTTCAAGGTAAAGTCAATGAGTTGTCCTTTTTGTTATTCCATCTAATCATTTGCTTTTACTCGTGTGTGAAATGGAAATGACACTTGTTTGTTTCACTTTTAGGCTACGATTGATTTGTGTCAAACTCATGCAACAGATGTCAACGCCCTGAAAGTGCTCTTCTCTTCCCTAACACTTATTTCAAAACTTTTCTACAGCCTTAACTTCCAGGTGAGTCTGCACGTACAACCGCTCATGCTTCCAATGGCACTTCTGTGCCGGTTTTCCAGTTCACATCTCTTTTTCCAATCTCTTCAGGATCTCCCAGAGTTCTTTGAGGATAACATGGAGACTTGGATGACAAATTTTCATAACTTATTGACTTTGGATAACAAGTTGTTGCAAACAGATGTGAGTTTATTCTCATATTGAAATATTCTAACACGGGAGTGCTCACAAATCTGATTTCTGTAAGTTCAAATAACCAAGACCAACAAACTAAACTGTGAGTTTCCTGCTGTAGGATGAGGAGGAGGCTGGTCTGTTGGAGCTGTTGAAATCCCAAATCTGTGATAACGCAGCACTTTACGCTCAAAAATACGATGAAGAGTTCCAGCCTTACTTGCCTCGCTTTGTCACAGCTATCTGGAACCTGCTGGTCACAACTGGACAGGAGGTTAAATATGACTTGGTAAGTGGATTTCATTTAAAATGTGTATTGTATTTATGTGTTGCAAGTTGTTTACAGCAGTGGTTCCCAATCCTGGTCCTGGAGAACCCCCAACACTGCACATTTTAGATGTCTCCCTATTCAAACACACCTGATTCAACTCATCAGCTCATTAGTGAAGACTCCAAGACCTCAAATGTGTGTGTCAGATAAGAGAGACACCAAAACCGTGCAGTGTTGGGGGTTCTCCAGGACCTGGATTGGGAACCACTGGTTTACAGACTTGGTGGCGGACATTATTTTAGTGTTCATAGTGCTGTTAGGTTTTTTTCTTAACGGTGCCTGACAACATTGACTGTTGTAGCTTGTGAGCAATGCTATCCAGTTTTTGGCATCAGTGTGTGAGCGGCCGCACTATAAGCATCTCTTTGAAGACCAGAATGTTCTTACCAGCATCTGTGAGAAGGTCATCGTACCCAACATGGAGTTTAGAAGTATGTGTCAATTTCTCATTGTCGAGCTCTTATATTATAGCAGCTGATGAAGTGGTACAAATAATCTAGAAGGATTTTTCATGTTGTAAATTGATAATTGTATGAAAACAGGTGCAGATGAAGAGGCTTTTGAAGATAACGCAGAGGAGTACATCATCAGAGACCTTGAAGGCTCAGGTATGTTGATGCTACTCTCTATTGTTCAGACACTCAGTCTTCCCGTACTGAATCATACCTCCTGTCCTCACAGACATCGACACGAGGCGTAGAGCAGCCTGTGATTTGGTGCGAGGCCTCTGTAAGTTCTTTGAGGGCCCGGTGACGGGCATCTTCTCTGGCTATGTGAACTCCATGCTGACAGAATATGCCAAGAACCCCGGGGTGAACTGGAAACACAAAGATGCTGCTATCTACCTGGTCACATCTCTGGCCTCCAAAGCTCAGACACAAAAGGTGAGATTTTTCACAAATAGTGAAATAGACATTATTGAACAAAATGGTTGAAATACATAATGTAATAAAACAATATAATCATAAATTGTATTGTGCATTATGTATTATATGGAATGCCTGCTGAGGGTGCCAATAGCCTGTCAACGGTTTATGCACTTTACAGCACTATCTAATAATTTGTTTAATATTGACTAAACATTTGTCAAATGTCCATTTAATCTTTAATATTTGGCAACTTCTTTATGATAGACATGCTACAGCCACTGTCATTTCTTGAACAAGAACATGTGGACATAAAAACATGCAAAATCAGAGACGGTCCGTGCTTGTAAATGATAACTGTCTGTGTGGAGCAGCATTTACTGTGAACCGAGCCGCTCTGAGATAAACGTAACCTGCACACATATAAATAAAGCTCATATTGAATTTAAAAATGGGTTGACCACTGTTCACAAAGTGCTGCAGACATCTGTTCAAAAGACTTACACGTGTTCAGACAATGGTTAAAGTCAAAGTATCTCACACCTTAATATGAATGTTTTATACAAGCTGTAAAAATTCTATTTATGTGGCAGATTTCAGATTATTGGAGCCAGTCTAAGGAGTTGTTTGAGTCTGATTTCTTCTGCGTTGTGAGCTATAGATCTGAGGTCCAGTCTGACAAATGCATACTTCTGGTTTACAGCATGGAATAACACAAGCCAATGAGTTGGTGAACCTGTGTGAATTCTTCGTCAACCACATTCTAGTAGACTTGAAATCTCCCAATGGTAATTGGCTTCACTCATTTCATTTAGCACGTTAAATAGTTTTTATTGGAACTGCAATGGTGCTGAATGACAGTTCATTTCTTCTTTGTCCCTCAGTGAACGAGTTCCCAGTTTTGAAAGCAGATGCCATCAAGTATGTTATGACCTTCAGAAGTCAAGTAAGCGCTTTCCTTTCCATTACATTGTATGCTTTCCATTACACAAGTGTTCCTTCACTGGGTGTGATTGGTCTGGCTTCTGTCTGGTCCTCTAGCTCCCTAAAGAGCAGCTGTTGGAGGCTGTTCCTCTCCTGGTGGCCCACCTGCAGACAGAGAGCATCGTTCAGCACACCTATGCAGCACATTCACTCGAGAGACTCTTCACCATGAGAGGAGCCAACAACGCCACTCTGTGAGTTTTTCCAGTACGAGACATGAGAATGGTCATGTTCTGAATTTTGACCATTTTATTTATTTCTTTTCTGAACTATTCTTATTTTTCAGCATTACTCCTGCTGAAATGGCACCATTCACAGAACAGTTACTCAACAATCTGTTCAAAGCTTTAGCAATCCCTGGCTCATCTGAGAATGAATACATAATGAAAGGTGATTG
Organism: Sinocyclocheilus rhinocerous; assembly: GCF_001515625.1. NCBI lineage: Eukaryota > Metazoa > Chordata > Actinopteri > Cypriniformes > Cyprinidae > Sinocyclocheilus > Sinocyclocheilus rhinocerous. The sequence goes on from NW_015639085.1 coordinate 594,301, forward strand.
GCTTTGATATTCACAAATTTTTGTAGTGAAACGTTTTATTTACTGTAATATTCTTATTTACTCCTTGACCTGTTCTGTTTGTCACCTCTCTAGCCATCATGAGGAGTTTCTCCCTCTTACAGGATGCCATTGTGCCCTACATCCCCACTCTCATTGGCCAACTCACTCATAAGCTCCTCCTCGTCAGCAAGGTAGGCCAGTCACTAAATCTGCTGTCCTATGACGGATGCTTGAGTTCAGGTTGGTGTCCAGTCATGTGGTCTTTGTCTCAGTCCATGGCATTAGATGCACTGGCAGGACACACAGAAATATCCGTCCATTAAAGGGGACATTTCCCAAGCAGGACTTGATCCTAAAGGCAGGACGGAACATCTTCATGTTTTACACACAGGATGTTGTTCAGCATGCATTTCTGCCGCATGCACATTTTCTGCATTCAAAGAATAGCCACCCACTGAATAAAACATGTAGCAAATTTTAAACTTAGTCATTTAAATAACTACTTAATAGTAAGCTAAATCTGCTGTCCTATGAAGGATGCTTGAGTTCAGGTTGGTGTCCAGTCATGTGGTCTTTGTCTCAGTCCATGGCATTAGATGCACTGGCAGGACACAGAGAAATATCCGTCCATTAAAGGGGACATTTCCCAAGCAGGACTTGATCCTAAAGGCAGGACGGAACATCTTCATGTTTTACACACAGGATGTTGTTCAGCATGCATTTCTGCCGCATGCACATTTTCTGCATTCAAAGAATAGCCACCCACTGAATAAAACATGTAGCAAATTTTAAACTTAGTCATTTAAATAACTACTTAATAGTAAGCAATATAAGTTTTCCATTTTAAATCTTTTGTATGTGTGGGCAGCCTGTTCTTTAAAGATAACAAACTTTGTATTCTCTACAGAATCCCAGTAAGCCGCATTTCAACCATTACCTGTTTGAGTCACTGTGCCTGTCCATCAGGATCACCTGCAAGGCCAATCGGGACACTGTGGGCAGCTTTGAAGAGGCCCTGTTTCCTGTGTTTACCGAGATCCTCCAGAATGATGTGCAGGGTGTGTTACACTGTTTATCACACAGTTGTGTGGTGACTTACACAATCACTCAGAAGTATGGGGTCTGTATTTATTTGATTGAAAATGTCAGAGAAAAATGTCAATGTTATTACTCCAGTCTTTAGTGTCCCATCATCCTTCAGAAATCATTCTAATATGCTGATTTGCTGCTCAAAGAAAATTTTTGTGAATAATATTTTTGTAAACATTTTGATTTGTAACATTATAAATACTGTCACTTGAGTAAAGAGTATGACTTGAGTGTGAGTCAACGTAATTTCCTAAAAAAATAATAATAATAATCTTACTGACCCCAAGCATTTGAATAATAGAGCATACAAAGTGTTTCCTGTATGTAATCTCTTGATGGTACACAGTCCTGAAGCCATGTTTTTATGGGCCCTTCCTCTCGTCTCATCTCTGGCCCTGCAGAGTTTGTGCCTTACGTCTTCCAGGTGATGTCTCTGCTGCTGGAGATCCACACCAGCTCCATCCCCTCCTCCTACATGGCCCTGTTTCCTCACCTCCTGCAGCCCGCGCTGTGGGAACGCACCGGAAACATCCCACCTCTCGTCCGGCTGCTGCAGGCCTATCTGGAGAAAGGAGCCACCACCATCGCCAGCACAGCGGCTGACAAGATTGTGAGTGCTTCATGGGATGGCCTCTATTATTTTTGCTAGATGAATACCCATAATGCAGTGGGCCTTACCTCAATACATTCCCATTAAAATAATGTAATTTGTTTTTTTTCCCCCACCAGCCTGGTCTTCTTGGAGTATTCCAGAAGCTCATTGCATCCAAGGCTAATGACCATCAAGGCTTCTATCTGCTCAACAGTATAGTGGAGCAAATGCCTCCGTAAGCAATGCATCATGAGGACACAAGAATAAAAGAGTTGACATGTTTCTGTGCTCTATTAATTTGCTTCTGTGTGTTTGTATGCAGAGATTCCATCACCCAGTACAGGAAGCAGATCTTTATTCTGCTTTTCCAGAGGCTTCAGAGCTCTAAGACCACAAAATTTGTAAAGAGTGAGAGATTGCTGTCATTTCTGATCATAGTTTACTTCTAACCCCATATTTATATGAGCCCTGTAATTTCAAAATTACAAATTGCTCACTATATTGATCTGTCACTTTTTCTCTTCACAGGTTTCCTGGTCTTTATCAACCTTTATTGTGTGAAATATGGAGCAATTGCATTGCAAGAGATATTTGATGGCATCCAGCCAAAGCAAGTAGCTTTATTATTCTAAACATGTTGAGTCATAATCTTGCATTGCAGATATTACTGACTGGCTTATTGATGACATTTTCCCATCAAAGCATCTTCTAAAGAAAGTGCATGGGTTGGGTTTATTTATTGATTTATTTATTTCTGATCGTTTCCATTGTTTTCTGTCTCCTCAGGATGTTTGGCATGGTCGTGGAGAAGATCATTATTCCTGAGGTGCAGAAGGTCTCGGGGCAGGTGGAGAAGAAGATCTGTGCTGTGGGCATCACAAAGATCCTCACTGAGTGTCCTGCCATGATGGACACAGAGTACACCAAACTCTGGTAAGACACACTATGGGCTTTTGTGTACTATACCAACTAATGGGAAATGACATGACTTGAACAAAACTGCTTATGAATATTTGAAAAACCTGTCCGTTAAATCAACACAATATGCAGAAACATGCAGAGAAAAAATCTAAATAATATAGTGGACCCCTGCAGACCCTCATGAATTTACAGATAATTTGACATCTTTATGACCATGCATAATGTCTTATAACTTTCCAAAATATAATAATAGTAAATAACTTATTCTACTTTGAAATGCGTGTCCTGTGTTGGAATGTCTGTTTTTGTTTTGGTCTGTGTGATTCCGCCCACTGCCAGTTTAACCAAATAGTATTTCCACACCTCTGGGTTGCCAGAGAGCGGAAAACAGCATATCGCAGCCATGGAAGTGAGCAAACTAACTGGGCCAGAGATTGCAGATTCTACCCAACTTAAAAAGCCTCGGCATTCATCTAAAAAGCTCAATAGAGGCATATTAAAACGAGGATAAATCAACTTGTAGTGTAAAGCTTGTCGCCTTCCATTGTCAATTGCGCTCATTCCCGTTGCGTGTCCTCAATCTGGAGGGGGCTGGAGAAACAATATTTTGCATTTGGACTGCAGTACACACTTTAACCGCTAGCTGTCAGTTTTACATACTGCACCTTTAAATGCCTGAAAATGTTTACAGTTACTTTAATCCTGATAAATACACCACATGACATTTCACAAGGCATTACCTTTTCTTAAAATTGTATGTGCTTTTTAAATCCTTGCGAATCCAAAAAGGATACAAGGAGCACATTTCCAATAACTTTTTTCCCCTCTAGATTTCTGTGGACACTCTTATTTGTCATGGAGTCTAACAAGATTAACGTGGGCTGTCAGATGAGCTGATGAATTAATCATGAACATTTGGTGAGAAAAGCCTGTTTCTGTTCTTTAGGACCCCTTTGTTGCAGGCTCTGATTGGTCTGTTTGAGTTACCAGAAGACGACAGCATCCCAGACGATGAGCATTTCATAGACATAGAGGACACTCCAGGATACCAGACGGCTTTCTCACAGCTTGCTTTTGCAGGGAAGAAAGAGCATGACCCCATCGGAGATGCTGTCAACAATCCCAAAATCCTCCTAGCTCAGTCCTTACACAAACTCTCCACTGCCTGTCCTGGAAGGGTGAGTATCACTCACAATGTAATCACTAAAAATGACTTGAGAACATGACAGAAGCATGCTTGGTCTCCAGACCTAGCTGAGCTGTTGAACTAACCGAATGTTGTCTTTAACAGGTGCCCTCAATGTTGAGCACCAGTCTGCCAGCAGAAGCTCTTCAGTTCCTGCAGGGTTACCTTCAGGCTGCCACTGTACAGCTGGTGTAGCCACACGCCCAGACTCCTTATCGCCCAGAAAGGGGACCTCTGATGCTCTCAAGACACCTAAACTGATCCAACCAATAAAGAGACGACCAGTGGACTCAACATGAGTGAAGACGCACCGCCCAGTGATACATGGCCAGACAGAAGGGATTTTTAAAGGATTGTTTTAATGAATTATGTGTGATGAATGGGAAAGTGCTTTGGTAGAGGGGTGCTGATCATCTCACTGGGTGGCCTCTGCCGGTGTTGGCTTTTCTCATGTATTATTTGGAGTCCATTCAATATGTTTTCTTATTGTTTAGTTTTGCGTCTTGCCCAACCATTCATTCGGCAGTATTTTGAAATGTAGCCTTTTACAAACATTGAACAGCACTTGGGAGTTGGCTGACATTTGATGGCATCTTTAAAATCAATGGGGAAAGCGTTTTCCGTTTGTTCTCTTTCCTGTAGTTTTGGAGATGTTTTTACTGTATAAACGAGTTGTTTTGCAAAGCAGAAAAAGTTGTCCGATGTCTTGTTGCATGTCATTCACCATGTTTTGTCGCATGTCATTCACCATGTTTTGTCTTCACGTCTTAGTTTTGCTGCTCTAGTTAATAAATAAAATGAAGCACTTGTTTAAGATGTTGATTCACATTTGTATTTGTTTCAAAAAGGCTTTTATCTTGAGGTTTACGTGCCTGAGGACCTTACACGTGCCGGTGAGCTGAAGACCACAGTCGCTGTATTGTGCTCAGCTGTTTTACTAAAGCTAAAGCTGATCTAGTGTATTTCACAGATCAATGCATTCAGGAAGGAATATTCCAAATCCATGTCGGGAGTCATGCATTGATTATCCATAATGCCAAGTCAAGTTGGCAAGAGTGAATTTAATGGGTAAAATGCTAAATTATGTAAATTTGAAATGAAATGCTTCCCAAAAGTGATCAGATTAGATTAGTTTTTTCAGAAAAGGGCCTGCCTTAGTTCTTAGTTTTGCCTGTTAGTGTTGTTGTCACTAATACTCGTTAAGTCATTATTTATAACATTAAAAATGAAATTAACGTATTAAAAAATAAAAAGTTACATTTTAATGTCATCAAATAATACATAATCTGCTCAAATGCATCAGGCTATGAAATAGTAATCAGTCATTACAATTATATTCATCAATAATTAGACAATCCTGGTTTAACACTGTAGAATGTAATTGTAGGTACAGATTCATTGCACGTAACAAACATTAAATGTTACAATATAATACGAGTACAGAAAAATAAAACATCTTCCTCTGATTTCTTTCTCTTGGGCTGCATGAATTTAAGTACTTCTAAAGATAGCAGACAAAAATGTTTTACATTCTGACTGTGAATATACTCTTGGTTTCTTGCCTTGAAATGTGGATGGTGTGTGGAGTATTATGGGATGGCTAAGAGGATTTCACGTGACCGTTAACCTGTTGTTTGGTCTTAATGAAGGAATACATGCACTTGTCACCTCCCATAAAACGATATGTTGCAACATTGGTTTCCCAGGGGAGCAACCTAAAGAAAAGACAATGTAGAACATTTAATGAGCGTGTTTGAGTTTTGTGTACACTCTTAATCAAGTGTAAGCAAACTGGACTTTGCCAGTGGAGGTACTTACGCCCGTGACAGGAAAGCAAAGTACATTAGACGGGGGATGCAGATCATTTGCTGGTCAGCCAGAATGGCCTTCATTGACTCCTGGACACAGTATAGAGCAGGGGTGCCCAACCCTGTTCCTGGAGATCTACCTTCCTGCAGAGTTCAGCTCCAACCCTGATCAAACACAACTGAACCAACTAATTAGGATCTGAAGAAGCACTTGATAATTACAGATAGGTGTGTTTGATCAGGGTTGGAACTGAACTCTGCAGGAAGGTAGATCTCCAGGAACAGGGTTGGGCACCCCTGGTATAGAGGATCCAGCGGTGGAATCAGGCCTTGGAGTTCCTCCCTGTGATTGCAGACACGCTAGACCAGGGCTGTCCAAACTCGGTCCTGGAGGGCCGGTGTCCTGCAGAGTTTCGCTCCAACTTGCCTCAACACACCTGACTGGAAGTTTCTATGGCTGTGTCCGAAATCGCCCCCTATACCCTTAAATAGGGCACTATTTGAGGGAACAGCCATTTTTAGTGGTGTCCGAAACCATAGTGGACGTTCTCGAGTGCACTCATTCAATCCCACAATGCACTGCAAAAACGAGTGTACAACTGGGGCAAGTTCAAGCTCAAACCGGTGTGCACCGTTTTGCTACGGTTTCCGGTTTGAACGACATGTTTCCTGGAAACGGTGTGCAACGGGGTTTGAGATGCGTTTTCTCTTGTTTGGTGGGTGTGTCAAAAATGTCAGCCCAATCAGCAGCAACATGTATATAAACCACAGGGTAAAGAGACAGCTGGCACAATGTAATTAACATCCAAATAAATTCACAAGAGCAAGTATATTGTTTGCACATGTTTATTTACATTAAAGGCAAAATAACTGAAATAATAAGAGAACATGTATAGATCTGGAACTTCTTTAAGTAGGTGTGTTTAATTAGGGTTGGAGCTAAACTCTGCAGGACACCGGCCCTCCAGGACCGAGTTTGGACACCCCTGCTCTAGACTGAACATTAGGAGATTCAGGGGCTTCTGTTGCATAACATCAGGACAGACATTCATTGTGCTTTAAATGAACAGCACTCAAATATAAACACACTGTCGTCATGTACTCGTCCTCATGTTGTTCTTTCTTATGAGGAACACACACACACACACACACACAAAAGATGTTTTGAAGAATGTTCATACAGCTCATTTACATAGAAAGCATACATTCACTGGCTCCAAGAAGGACGAAAAGCACCAAATTCAAATGTGAAAACACATTGCATCAGGTTTGGCACATTATTTTTGTCATTTTTGTATTATTGAAATAGTATGATAGTGTATATTAATATTTCAGTATAGAATTAGCTATAACTTTTATGTTTTATTTTCATTTTAATTGTTTAGTCATTTTGTAATTTTTAATAGCTTTTTCTTTTTAAATATTATTATTGTTTTTTTTTTCAGTTTTAGTTTTATTTCCATTTTAGTTTTTATTTACTTCTAGTTAATATTGTTAGTGCTTCAAAATGTATTCAATAGTTCTAGCTTTAATTGATAACCCTGATTTGACATGTTCATTTGTGACAGTCCAATTTATATACTTTTATAGTTTTTATTCATTTTCTGTTTAGGTTGTCTTAATTTCATTTTTTCAAAAAGACATTTTTCATTTATTTACAATTTTAGTGTTTCAAAATGTTTTAATGGTTTTAGTTAACAATAATATATCTCGTCTGAAGTCAGCGCAGGTCACTTCCAAGAACCACATTTGAGAGGTGGCATCAAGATTTTCAGTGACTAACAGCACAAAGAACAACTTAAAAGCCAAGGATAACAGCTTCAATCTTTAAATAACTCATTTTTATTTTTAAGATGAAACATCATATGAACCATCATATGTTTTAATGATCATATGTTTTAATGTGTTTATTTAATAATGTCTATTTAGAGCTTGGGCACTATTAAAGAGCAACATAAAAGTTAAAGGGGTCATATGATGCGATTTCATTTTTTCCTTTCTCTTTAGAGTGTTACAAGCTCTTGGTGCATAAAGATGTTCTTTTTAGCAGCATCATATGACCCCTTTAATAAATTCACAAGAAAGTCACCAGTTTGGAACAACATGGGGATCAATAATCGATGACAGAATTTGTATTTCTGGCTGATCCATATTGACCAATTTCCTGGTTTCTCACCTGAGTTGGCATCCAGCAAACATGCCAGTGTTGACGATGTACGGGCAGATCAGGGTGGTTTTCACCCCATCCACACCTTCCTGTTAATAAACTATGAGTCAGAGATTCATGGAAACCTACAGCTCCAAATTTACTAGCACAATAGTCCTACAACAGAAACACAACACAAGCATTCAGTCAACAAGCTTTTAATGTCACTAGTTGGGTTGCACACACAGCAGTTCCACAACCTTTCAGCTTACCTCTACACAAGCAGTGCTGAACAGACCAAGAGTGCTTGCAACAGTGACAATATCTCCGTGATTCTTGGCTTTCATCTGTGGCAGAAAGGCTTTTGTCATCTGTCAAAGCAAGAAAACAGATGACTTCTGGACATGTTCAGTCACTGCTGCTGTCAAGTTCTGAATTAATTGCATCACTAAGTAACTGGAGCTGGTTTATGCTACACTGTAAAATCCTGTAAAAGACTGTAAAAATGCTACAGTAAAATCCTGTTAAATGGTTAACGGTAAATTCCCCTACTATATACGAAACGGTATTACAGTAAAATTCCGGCAACCACAGATTTTTTTTACAGTGTATGTTTTGTCAGGATTTGAGCTGATTGTGACATTTGGTGTTTGTTGTAGGAGGTAAAATGTGTTGCATGCTGCCTAGTGTTAAAACATTAATGTATTTCCAAGCTGCAGGTTTGGGTCCCTTCTTCAATGGAAGTATATAGAACATTTTGGCGGTTTTATTGTCAGCCAGGTGAAATTCATAAGTCTGATTGCTTATAAAAACAGCGCACCACTCTTCAAAAGGTTACATAATGTCCTAAACACAGTGTGGTGTGAGTTATGTAACTGAGGTGTGGGACTCGGGGATAAAGGTGTGTTCAAATGCCTCAGCAAGCATCGAGTAATATTAAAAATGGTTTATATAATAACACTTAATAATAAGAGCTCTGAGCTGCTATCATGGTGATTAGTGACTGACTTGATAATCTGGTCCATAATGTCCTGTTGGAATGTGTAATTTACGGTCATATGCACAATAAGCCATTATTGTGGAGGTTTTTAATCAAGCAGATTACAGTCACTGTACTTTTTTACTCCAGCTTTAGTCTGCATTATCTCCTTGACTTTCAATCGCACGGAAACATCACGCACAGTCACCGTCACATGGCTACTTTCTTCTGATACGTTTAAGTCTTGCAGGAAAGAATGTCGTATTGATTTGTAGCTTGTATTGCACGAGCAATCCAGTTTTCTATTATTGATCAGTGACTCCAACAAAGATGGCTAAAGTCAACATATTTTACAGCAGTAGCCTACATGATGATCTGCAGAGTAGACTACTGATGATAGACTGGTATTGTAACATCTGCTGAAGCTTTCAAAATGCCTGAACAAGCACCGGAGCTTCTCCCTAAAACCATCCTCATTCTGAGAGATAACTCAGCAGACCCACAACAGTCTATTGCGTGGTCGTGAAATTTGACAGATTTGCGCAAAACGTGAGCCTACTTAGGAGTCAACTTTCATCTTTGATTAGTTTTATAGTTAAATTATTTCTGAATAAAACATGAAATCAGGGCTGTAATTAATTGAATTAAGTAGGCTAATTAAATTAATATAAATGTGCAATTAGTCGACTGATGGCTTAAATGAATGACTGGTCAACTAGAAAAATCTTTAGTCAGAGGCAGTCCTTTTATTCATACAAACACACACACACACACACACACACACACATACATAAAATTGTTATAGCTTACTTGTAGAGATTGCAGTGATAAATGACATGGTGAAAAATGACTGAATGAATAATACTGAAAGTAGGTTAAAATGAATTTTAAAAGTGTGCCCCCTAAAAGCGCAAGTGGCCCCTGCCTGGCCCCCCCAGTTACTGTGGTCTAGAACCACCACTGCTTTTTAGCAGCATCATATGACCCTTTTAATGCACAACGTGGAGGCCAAGAACCACCCGACGCAAAGCGGTTGCCTCCACGAAGTAAATTAACTGTGCCTCTCTCTACAAACAATGAAGCTGTGTTTACTTCAAAAACAGCGATTCATGGAGGCCAAGAACCACCCGACGTGAAGCGGTTGCCTCCACGAAGTAAATTACCTGTGCCTCTCTCTACAAACAATGAAGCTGTGTTTACTTCAAAAACAGCGATTTTACCACCTCGTTGCTGAAGAATATAGCAGATTTACAAAGATAGTGGAATTTTAGTTGGTGAATGTTGTGTTATTTGTCCCAACTGCACAGTAAAACTGTGTCAATGGGCAGAAACAAAAAAACATTTGAACTTGTTGAAAAAGATACAAAGACCATGGAGATATAATATGCATATGTGGGAAAATGATCTTTTAAAATTATTCTGTCATTAAATGTGAGCTCACAAAAATGGTATGTGTATAACTAAAAACTGCTGAAGCATAGTTTCTTGGATTCAAATATGGTTGTAATTGACCAGCAGATTTACAAAGATAGTGGAATTTTAGTTGGTGAATGTTGTGTTATTTGTCCCAACTGCACAGTAAAACTGTGTCAGTGGGCAGAAACAAAACATTTGAACTTGTTGAAAAAGATACAAAGACCATGGAGATATAATATGTATATGTGGGAAAATTATCTTTTAAAAGTATTCTGTCATTAAATGTGAGCTCATAAAAATGGTATGTGTATAACTCTAAAAACTGCTGAAGCATAGTTTCTTGGATTCAAATATGGTTGTAATTGACACTCATTGCTAACTCTATACGACGTTGGCAGAGTCTGGTTGAAGTAAACGAAGTCACAGCAAAAGAGCTCTCGAGTTTTGCAGACAATTCGATTTCTGCTGAATGCATTCCTGGATCAACACAAACCCTTACTGTAAATTACAGCAGAACTCTTTTTCACAGTGCCATGAGTGAGAGGGCTGAAATGTCTCAGGGTTCTGTACCAGATAAAACCATTAAATATCCAAACGATTTTAGAAAGAGTAAAATACCTGTCCGTGCAATCAAACCATATTCCTCGTCCATCAAGCATTTACAACAGTCCACAAGCTGGAGAACATCTCTGTCCAATCTTCATTCCCAAAATACCATTATCAAAGACCAGCACAAGTCTGAAAGAAACACCGCCTCTGCCAGTCACAGCAACGAAAAGCACTTTTTGGTGGCCAAGGAACCAGCACAATCCACTTCCATTACTTCTAATCCACCAAATTCATCCATCCAGGATTCATACATAAAGCTGCAACAGCCTTCAGACCTCCTCAACACACTCAAACCTGCTACACTAAACAGTAATCTTGATGAGGTCTCCAGCACAGTGACAGACACGAACATAAGGGGTTTTGAGGATAAGACGAGGAAGAAAAAGCATAACAGTCACACTGTCAAACTCGATGGAGAGGACAGTACCAAAACGGCACAACTGCAAGCGGGAAAACTAGTATACGACCCTCATACTCAACAAATCAAACCTATTTCAAGCAAAACATTTACAAAAGCTTGCCAGAGATCAACAGGAAGTGAAATCCAGGACAGTGAGCATCTGAAAATCAGCCTTCGTTCATTCCAGCAGACAAACTGGAGAGAGATGTCACAAAGTAAGATGATTCAGAATAGCTTACTGATTTCAGAAAAGTCAGGGATGAGCTTTTCTGTGGGTGCGAACATCAAGCAACAGATAAAGAACTCCAAAGAGTGCAGAAAAACTCATGGGTTTATACCAGAGTTCCCCGTGACAGACCTTCCAGGGGTCAGCCGAGAGGTCACCGAGCGAGACCTCGTCAGGATACGCAGTCAGCGATGGCATGGTGTGAATGGCTGTTACGATAACCGGAATAACTGGTATGACTGGACTCAGTCCATCACCCTGGATCCATATGGGGATGGGAGTAAACTTAAGATTTTGCCTTACGTTGGCATAGATTACAGGCAGAGTTTTTAGAGGCATGTTTCTTTAAATCTTCAAATGTGGATACACAACTATGTCCTGTGTGTTTTTGTTGTGCTTCTCTATTCTTCATGGTCCATTGCACTGGTGTGGCAAAAGATTTATTAGTACAGTAGTTTGAAAGCAATAAGACAATTAATCAATTCATTGTCGGCAAGAAATCTCAAATGAACATACAAAACCACCATGTACACTAGTCAAACGTTTGGAGTAATTAATATTTATTTTCACCAAAGCTGCATTTATTTAATCCAAAATACAGTAAGAACAGTAATGTTGCGAAATATTATTAGAATTTCAAATAACTACTTCCTGTTGTAATGTTTTAAAATGTAATGTATTCCTGTGAAACAAAGCTGAATTTTCAGCATATACTCCAGTCGTCAGTCACATTAGCTTTCAGAAGTCATTCTAATATGCTAATATCCTGCTCAGTTATTATCAATTATTACTGGTGCTCAATTGTTAGTAATGATTAATAATTATTATTAATGTTGAAAAGTTTTTTGCTGCTTAATATTTTTTGTGGAAACCGCGATACATTTATTTTCACAATACTTTAGTGAACAGAAAGTTAAATTAAAAGCATTTATTTGAAATAGATATCCTTTGTAACATTATAAATGTATGTACTGTCACTTTTAATCAATTGAATGTGACTTTGTGGAATAAAAGAATCAATTTACTTTTTAGTCACTAACCTTCAGTAATCGCAATGTTTGTATTTGCAAACACTACTAATGGCTTACATTCTAGTTTTGAAAAGAGAAGAGAGAAGAAAAAACCTAATGCATCATGGGAAGAAAAAGAGCAGAGGAAAGATGAGATAAATTGGCATGATAGTAAAAATCTACGTTCTAGCAGCCAGTCACCGTTTTCTTTTTTAGTCAGCGTGATTTCTGATTGGCCGATTTTTGCAGTGTGGGCGGTCCTTGTGAGTGGGTGAGAGCAAGCTGTTGCTAGTATGAGAAAATGAGCTTTGGCTGTGATAAAAAGGGGGGAGTTGCCATGATAACCCGGTGGGCCGTGTGCACAAAACATTTTGCAAAAAAATGGAGAGGGTTAAAAAGGGGTCGAGTTTCAAACCAGCTAAACTTAAATGTAATGAACCAGAAACAGTTGAACAGAGTCCTAGACACTGCATAGCATATAAAAATAAAAGACATGTACTAGAGGATGAGCTGCAGAAAATGGAACATAATACACTACCGTTAGAAATCTCCTGGCTAAAAAATCTGGGTGAATTCCTATGCGATATGCAATTTTGAGGTCTTTAAAGGAAACATGAATTGAGTTAAGAATATAGTTTATTTGATGTTATTTATTTCAAAAAGACACAAATCCTTCAAGCATTAAGATTCATTTTTATCCCCCATCAATTCATTACTATAAACAATATATAGTAGAGACTGAGCACAGAATAAAATAATAACCAGAAGACCAGATTGCGTCTTAAGCCTCCAGCGAGGTGCTGGACATGGTGCTGCTCTTAGGGGTTTTCACTTCTTTGCTCCCTGCTGTACGCGGAGACTCATCTTTATGCTGGTCCTGCAACAGATAACCAACAAACACCCTGTAACTGTAATGCAACCATAGTTAATGGGTAAATCAGAATAGGAAAGAGCTCTTCTGTGTTCCTTACACTCTTCCTCATAATGTGCTGACGGAGTTCTTCGCGGGTCAAAGGTCGATCCGCCTCATCTATCAGAGAAGAGTCCTCTTCCTCATAGTCATGCCTGAATGATGCACAATAAGACCAGGAGCATGTGTTAACAAAATAAAGTCACATATTTTTCACATATTATGTGTAATATCTCCATATCTTGTGCCTGTGTGGCTCAATAAGTGAGATGCTGCTCTTACTTGGTAATGGGTGGCTGAGCGATCGCTTTGTGTGTCTGAACGTCTGGTTTCTGACCCAGCAGGAACGGAGCAACCGCTTCCAGGTCAGAACTGTTCTCCGGGTCCTGTCAACATGTGAGATTTACATTAAATTTACACTTCTGGTCGAAGGTTTGGAATAATTAAGATTTTCTAATGGTTTTCAAATACTCAGCAAGGCTGTATTTATTTTATATATTTAAAAAAAACTACAGCAAAAACAGCAATATTGTGAAATATTATTACAATTTCAAATGACTTTTTTCTATTTGAATATATTTTCAAATGTAATTTATTCCTGTGAGCAAAGCTGAATTTTCAGCATCATGAGTGTCACATGATCCTTCACCAATCATTCTAATATGCTGATTTGCACTTAAATACAAGTGAAATGTACAATGGTTGCCCTTTAGACTATTTTGAGAGTATTCTGTACACATTTTTATTTATTTATTTTTAATTTTGTTGAAAATGAATTGAGGAATGAGTTGATTTTTTTTCTCTGGTAGTCGAATTGTATTTTACCTGCAATACTTTTCATTTGACCATAGTAGAATCTAATGCACAGCTTTGTATTTCTTATTTATATTTGTTAAAGTAACACAAAATTGCTAGAAAAATAACCTGTAGGTACAGTATCTCAAAGGAGACCAATTATGCCCCTTTTTACAATATGTAATATAAGTCTCAGGTGTCCCCAGAATGTGTCTGTAAAGTTTCAGCTCAAAATGCCCCACAGATCATTTATCATGTCGAAAATGCCTATTTTGAGTAGAAGCAGAAACAGGCTGTTTTCGTGCTTGTCTCTTTAAATGCAAATGAGCTGCTGCTCCCCGCCCCCTTTTCCAGAATAGACCAATTTCAGTGTTCGCAAACAGTGATGACGTTTTTTGTGGGCGGAGCCTATATGGTGGCAGAAAATCACAGTTTTAACGTAGCAGTCTATTCAAGCCATGGAATAAAACAATAAAAAATGTAATTTTGAGTTTATATTTCAAAATTCTGACCGTCTTTGATGACAGTATTAAATAAAAATTATTTGCATTCCGATTCTGACATCCAAAGAAATAATTTTTTTTCTCTTATTCCATGGATTTTACCAGTTTCCCTCCACTTGTTCCCAGTGTTTTTCTGCCACCACTATGCACGTGCAGCTGCAAGTGACGTAACTGTGACGTCTACTCCAAATTGGTCTATAGGGCTGTGCCTTTACAGCTCTTACCTCAGATACTCTGCTAAAAAAACATCTGTTTTGTTTTGATTATCATGTCTGTTGTGCTGAAATCATGCGTTTTAAACCATATTAACTTTTCTGAGTGAACACATCCGAAGCACGCATACAGAAAGCGGCTGTCACACGACATGTGAGTAACTAAACTAAGTTCTCTTTCATCTCTTATTGCACTTAAACCATCAAATACACACAAGTTTATGTTAAAAACACACATGAGTTACAAATACAGTCTGTTACGTCTGTGAAGGTAAACAGCCCGGAAAGAAATTGCATGTTTATATTAGATCTGTGTGGCAGCAGTGTAATATACATTAAATAAATCAATAAATCCACTGCTCTCTTGTCTCCTCTGAGGCTGTAATATTATAATAAGATTCCCTTTCTACATCACAGGGGGAGTGAAATCTGAGCGGCTCGTTTTTTCACAAGCTTGCAGAGAAAGGCTTACCAAAAAAATAAATAAATAAAATACTGGGTTGTTCTTTTCCACGTTTTCCGGGTTGGTAGATGCACCGGGGACCCAATTATAGCACTCATACACAGAAAAAGTCAGATTTTCATGATATGCCACTTTTAAATGTATGCTGGAGTGAATGGAGTCTTTTCTGTACCTTAGATTTAATGAAGGCTTGAATGGTGAGCAGTTCACTGGCCTTCTGCTCCACCATGCCGAGGTATGTCATCAGATTACTGTCTGTGATCCCAGAGGAAGAGCCCAGCATGCCTCCCATCTGCCCTAGGTTGCAGTCAATCTTTTTGAATATACTGTCTAACCCTAGAAATGACAGGTAACTGCTCATTTTGAGAATAAAAAAAAAGTTTCATATAAGTAATATTCTTCTTCCAATATGATAATGTGGTCTTGATTCGTCCAGGGTTTTTGATTTCGCTAGTACCTGTTTTGACCTGATCAAGAATCCTGCTGATGTGATCAGCCTGGGCTTCATACTGTTGAGTCTGTGCCTTACACTCTTGCAGTTGATTCTTCAGCTGTTTTAAAGCCACCTGACTTTCCTGTTCCTGCTGACGACTTTTTATGTTCAACTGCTCCGTATCTGTTCTAATCTAGAAGAACATCAAGACAAAAAATGGGTTTAAAATGATGTTAAAATGTAAATATGAATAACATTATGCACGTTCATTTAGCCTGGGTTGGCATAAGCTTTTGCTTGGTCTTCAAGTTGTTATTGTTAACTAAAACTAAAATTATTCAAATCTGTTCCCGTTAATTAAGTGAAAAAATCGTAACTTAAAAAAGCTTAAACAGAAATGAGAAACATTGACACTGACCTGATGGATTTCCTCTCTCAGTCTCTCAGCTTCTGCATTCTGTTCATTCACGTAGTTAAACAGAGCAAAGTTCCTTTCTTCACCTGTTAAAAAAACCCCACACAATCAGTCGTAGCATAACACACTGCAATCTTTTGTTAGCACAAAACAGAAAACACAAAGCTCACCCTGAATGAATTTTGTAACCAGCTTCCCCAAATTATCTTCTCCAGTCAGTTCCTGAATCTGCTGGAAAGCCTTCTTCAGAGAGTCAGGTGTCTCCTCTCCACCGTCTGCCTTCCTCTGCTCCTTCATCTCTGCCATCAGCACACTTTAACTTTTCAGCTAAAATACATTTCGATTTATGAAACAATCATTACAATTACTGCTCTCTGACCCTGTCTGTGTCTGGTTCTTTTCCCGTTATCCATGGAGGCTCTCTGATTATTCTTGGTGCTCATGAACTCTTTGAGTCGGTGTTCATGGGCGATGACTCTCTCCAGCTCCTGCATCTCAGCTGAGTACTGTGCAAGATCCTTCACCGCCTTCTCCTTTATCATGGATGCTTTGGTCTGAGCATCCACTCTGAAATGCACACAGAGAACTAAAACCGTCTTCAAATGTCCAAAAGACTTAATGAGAAGAGCAATTTATAATACCATACAAAATGATAACTTTCTAATACAAGTGATGTGTTTGTTTTTCTCTGTAAAAAGTAGATAGGAAACCTTTTGCATTTATGTTTGATGATGCTAGATGCACAGAAATTACAAGCATTTAGTTTTATTAAAAATTACTTTACATTTACATAAAATGGCCATGGAAGCATGAAACTAAACTATTAAAAACATATTAAATTTAAATGTATTAATAAAAACTAAAACAATATATAAATAATACTAAAATAAATAACACTGCATGAACGTTGTAGTGTGTAAATCCCATTTCATGTTGTCCAACACATGATTTTATGCAGTGTTTACACACTTTTTACCAATACATTTCAATTCAACCCTAGGTTCATGGCCTGGAAATCTTGTAAAAATTTGCTGAAATTTCCAGGTTTTTTATGATTGTGGCAACACTGTGTATTAGAAAGGTAGCTTAAAATCTCAAAAGTATCTCACTTCGCATCATAAGCTGTGGCTGATTTGTCGACAACTTCAGCAATATCCTTACGAATGTCTTGTAGTACCTGAAAGAAAGACATAAGCAGCACCTGTTTTAAAGGAATAGTTCACC
This sequence comes from Sinocyclocheilus rhinocerous, assembly GCF_001515625.1. NCBI lineage: Eukaryota > Metazoa > Chordata > Actinopteri > Cypriniformes > Cyprinidae > Sinocyclocheilus > Sinocyclocheilus rhinocerous. The sequence goes on from NW_015639085.1 coordinate 611,638, forward strand.
CCAAAATGAAAAACTGCTGAAAAGTGACTCAACCACGCCACTCAAGATGAAGTTTCTTTCTTCATCAGAACAGATTGGGAGAAATTTAGCATTATATCACTTGTTCGCCAGTCGATCCTCTGTAGTGAATGGGTGCCATCAGAATGAGAGTCTAAACAGCTGATAAAACAACAGGGGATGGACTTTTTCACTGAAGGAGGCGTTATTAAGGATTTTGGCTAGAAGTGATGATTTAATGCTAAAAGGTCTTAATGATGGATTTGTTACTTACAAACACATAGCTTTTTACTTCACAAGATGTTAACTGATGGACTGGAGTCGTGTGGATGACTTGTGATGTTTTTATCAGCTGTTTGGACTCTCGTTCTGACGGCACCCATTTAGTACAGTGGATTGGTGAGCAAGGAATGTGATGCCAAATTTCTCCAAATCTGTTCCGATGAAGTATCAAACTCATTATACACAACACTCCAGAGCTGCCCAGAATCCACAACCTTCTCCAGTTTGCGATACAGCTGCTGGAATCGGGTACGCTGCATGTGTAATAGCTCAATATCTTTTCTGAGCTGGCTGTTTATCTTCATCTGTTCATTAAAGTGAGCACGAGACTGCAGGGACAAGGGAAAAAAATAATGGAGAAGTTCATGCACTGGGTATGTCTATTTTTTATCTATCAGATTATTTCTCTGTTGAATTCTACTGATTCTCTGTTTACCCGATCCAGTTTGCTCTGTGTGGTGCGTATGGCCTTCTGAATGTCGTGGGGATGAGACTTGTGACTATGGGAAGCCTGTCCTCTTCTCATTTCCACCAGTTTTTTCTCCATAATCGTGATCTGTAAACCGAATGTATGCAAATAACTATCTGTTGTACAGTATGATAGTGTGTTTCATGACGATGTTCAATACTTAGGCACATATGCACTTCTTTTTGCAGCTCTGCTTGGGTCTGTTTCTCTTTCTCAGTTTCTTCATCCAGCTTGTCTCGTTGCTTCAGCAGAGTACTGACAGCCTTAACAGCCGGACTTTCACTCTCTCTGTGCGTGCGCAGCAACCTCTCTTGTTCTGCACGCAGCTCAGCAATCTCTTGCCTGTGGACAAACATGCACACACAAGAAAAACAACAACAACTAAAATATACTCAAACACAGCAAGACACAATGTCGTAAATATACATAATGCAACACTGTTGTGCAAAATGATAGGCATCTACTGACAAATCATAACTAGTCTACTCCTAAGAGAAAACCAATGCATTTTTACGAATATATATATATATATAATTATTTACTGTCAGTAAACTCTTTTTCTCTTTGTGTGTATGTGTATTAATACTATTATTAATATGCTTTGGAGTTCAGACTTTGGTCTCTTTTTTAAAGAAGACACGTGGCAGATTATTGCTGAAGTGAAAAAAGTTATAGAAGTTTATTATTATGAAAAATGCACAAATATACTATTTTTATATTTTATATGAAATATTTATTTTTTTCCAAAACACGTTTTACTCTAATACTGCAAGAAAATCAAAGACATAAATGTAAACAAATTGTGTTCCAAATTTGAGGTTGAAATATCTAAACGTGAACTTTCAGTAAAAGTTTGTTTGGGCGCAGTACCAAGCATTTGCACTAGTCGAAATTCGCTTCTCATTCAGTTCATGTCCATGACTTTTTTTTTTGGTGTGTGTGTGTGTGTGTGTGTTCACATAGCAAGTGCCAAAACCTCTACCAAGTTTTGTACCATTCAAATGAAGTAAAATAAAAAATAAAAATATATATTTTTCGGACCGAACAGCACCAGATGGTTAATAAAAATGGCTCTTGAAAATGGGATCGTGGAACTGACCGCTGTTTGCGTGACGTTTCCTCTTCCTGCAAGCAGAGCTCGCGATTTCTTTCCAGTCGGCGTAACTCCAGCCGCAGTCGGTGTACTTTTTGTAGATCTGTCTCATCTGGACACAAACGACTGATAGCATAAGAACATTCATCTGCATGATGCATAATTATTAATGATCAATTACAATGTTTTATTTGCATACCACTTTCACCGACACTGCTGTCAAAGCCAACTTTGGTCGGAGACCCTCCGCCAGACATAATGAATGCAACACTGGGCTAACAACAGAAGTTTTGAATTATGAATAGGCTAATAAACACAAAACACGAGTAACAGACAAAAAACGTCACGGTCACCAAGTCCTATCATTTGTTTGATAAATAAAAAAATAATAATAATCTTTATCTAGTAAACTGTGTTTCTAAGTTACAACTCGCATTCGCTTATACGTTAAAAAAAATAAGGTGGATAGAAAATATGGGGTACAAGTAGGCTAATATGAAATAATATGGTCTAACCTAAATATTTACAGTACGAACAAAACATTCACATGAAGTATCGTACATGAAACGTTTGTTTCACTGATTGTAAAATTATTTAATCTGCCCAGCAATGCGCCTGTCTTCTGTGGTGCGAGCCCCGAACGATTCATAAAAAAACCAGAGGCCTTTCAATAATAATAATAAATAATAATTTAAATGAGAAGTTTATTAATGAATATGAAGCAGAGGACGAGGAAAGTGACAGAGAAAGATTTTCCCTATCAGACGCCACCGTACCTTTTCCTAACACTTCTGTGACTAAAATGCATTTCTAATGGGATTAATTTTTTAACCACTATTTAAACTGTTGTGTCGTGTTCACTAACTAACTGGGTAAATAAAGTCTTACCTTACCTTAATAACTCTTCAGGTGAGTTTAGTCGTCTGCCTCCGTTTGAGAGGGTTGACTGTTGTTAGCAACAGTATCTAAGAAAAACAGCGGTCAACAGGGGGTGCTGCATTTTACAAACACGAGACCAGTGGAAGGAAAATTCAGTTCAATTCGAGATTATTTGTATAGCGCTTATCACAATACAAATCGTTGCAAAGCAGCTTTACAGAAAATTAAAGTTTCTACATTATATTTATTAGTAGCTTATCAGTGGTGACTGTCAAGTTGATGACTATATGGCAGAAATCATGCAGTTAATGGCATGCAATCAAACAGACGGTGAACTGCAATGATTATATGTTGCAATTAAACTTATAGCACAATTTGGTAGTTTTGTAGGCCTATGTTGGTTCAGGGTTGGCATCATCTGAGGTCTAGAGGGGTTGGCATCATCTCTTTCTTCTCAGGTGTTCGGTCATCTCAGATCTTCGTAAGGGTTGTGTGATTCCTAGTGGCAGAAAAGAGTGACATTCATCTCTGCTTTCTTTCTTTCTTTCTTTCTTTCTTTTTAAACATTTTAATGTATCAGGAGTCATACAAGAACCAAAAAAAATAAAATAATCATTTGACAATTTCAGATGTAGCCTATTAGCCTATGTTTGCGAGGACACTGTGACCTCACAAATTAAAATGGCTTAAAAACATACTAAAATGTTTTGTTTGTTTTTAAATCAAAAAATGCAGAAATCTTTCTGTGATGGGCCGGATTTAGGGGTAGGGTTAGTAGGGGGTGGCAGAAAATGCACTGATCAGTGAGAAAATGACAGTTGCAGTCTATGGAAGCCATGTGTAACTTCCAGTTTCTATCTCACAAGTCAGACTTTTCTTTTTCTTGCAATTTCGAGTTCCTATAGGCCATCTCACTGTTCTGAAGAAAAATCTGAACTGCGTGCGTGAGCGCGAAATAGCCTAAACTCGGAATTGCGAGTTATAATGGCTGAATCTGGGAACGTAAACTTGCAATTGTGAGAAAAAAGTCAGAATTGGGAGATTAAATGATATATGTTTAAATCATCTATGTAAAATATAGGTTTAAAATATGATTCCATGTAATGGTCTAATAGGCTACATTATTTCCCGTATGAATTGCATACGTTTATATCTTATTTAGACCTATTGTTTACGTCAAATTCAGGTTTCCTTTTTTTTAATTTTTTTTTTTTATGAGATGTCTTCAGAGCATTTTTATTTGAGGAGACTTTCTGAAGTGGAGTCAATAATAAATGTAGATCAGAAGCAAATACTGTGCAGCTGGGTTTAAATTTAAGGTATTTTGCTTTAAATGATATTTACCCATCAAATAAAGATTAAGACTTAGACTGATGACACACGGGGCAACTTTTTGAGCAATGTTGCCGTCAACGGGCAACAGGTGAGACACAGGGCCCACGACTGATCTAAAGTATCCAGACAGAAATTTGTTACCCATTCTCAATGGGAAAGTACCCACAACCTTGCTCAAAAAAGTTGCCCTGCATGTACTGTATATCATCAGCTTAAAACATCATCTAACTCCTTATTGTCAGAAACATCAGAATGGAAAAGAATTAACTTATGGAAATATTACACAGCTGGTGGAACACAGGAAGTAAGGAAACTGATATTTGAAGCCAGAATTGTTTAGAATAAGAACAAAGGTAGAATAAATGTGAAATAGATTCCTCTTCCTCTTGACAGAAAGAGCAGAGTGGAGCAATATAATGGTTAAAGTGACTTAATTCAGATTTCATCAGTCCAGTCTGTAGCTTGCAACCATGAACATCTGCGTTTAGCTTCATAGGGCATCTTTGACGACGGTATTCTATAAAAATCTTTTTTTTTTTGCATTCCGATTTTGAAATCCAAAGGCCCAAGGAGACATTTTTTTCTCTTATTCCATGGATTTTGCCCATTTCCATCCACTTGTTACCACTGTTTTTCTGCCACCACAATGCGTGCACAGCTGCAAGTGTATAACTGTGACGTCTGCCCACAAATGGTCTATGGAGAGTCCCCACAAAAACCAACTCAGTGAATGTACTTTAAAATCTAATTTATTCCTGTGATAAAAGCTGATTTTTCAGTATCATTACTCCAGTCTTCAGTGTCACACATGATCCTTCATCATTCTAACATGCTAATTCATAATCAATGATTGAAACAGTTGTGCTGCTTAATATTTTTTTGGAACCTGTGACACTTCTGTCAGGATTTTTTGATGAATAAAAAGTTAAAAAGAACATCATTTATTTAAAATATATATCTTTTGTAACAATAGAAGTCTTTACTATCACTTTGCATCAGTTTAGCACATCCTTGCTGAATAAAAGTATTAATTTCTTTTTAAAAAAGAAAAAAAAATACTGACCCCAAACTTTTGAACAGTAGTGTATATTGTTACAAAAGATTTATACACACCTATCTGTAATTATTAAGTGCTCCTTCAGATCCGAATTAGTTGGTTCAGGTGTGTTTGATCAGGGTAGGAGCTGAACTCTGCAGGAAGGTAGATCTTCAGGAACAGGGTTGGGCAGCCCTGATGTAAGACAAGCAAATCAACTAGAATGTCACTGCAGTGCCTCGATGTCTCCTGTAGATAGCAGAATTTACTACTTAAATGCCTTACATGCAAGCAAAACGTTTATACTGATTTTTAAAAATGTAAACACCCTGTAGTATGTGATTGTGACTTACTTTTTGTATTGCACTTTTTAGAATCTTTCTATAGGGGCCTAAATAATTAAGATTATTTATATTATTTTGTATTTACCGGGGCCCTTAAAGGGATTTGGTGATAGGAAAAAACTATTAGGTGGGAGAAAAAAAAAATACTTTTGTGAAAACACTCGCAAACCTTTTGCGTTCCCATGAGAAATGATCAGTTTGCTGGCAAACCTTTTGTGAAGAGATGGGAGTAAAATAAAATAAAACAAAACAAAATAAAATAAAATAAATAAATGAATTAATAAATTAATACTGTAGCCTACTTTTGCAAGAGAATAGGTTTTGCGAGTAATTCGTTCCCATTTCGTCCCCTTATGTGCTCCACATTTTATTATTTGTTTATTAAAAACAGGATCTACAGTTTAACACAAAAATATAATAACTGCAGTTACTTTATAACTATAATGAATTAGATGGGATCTCCTTCAGACAGCGTAAGCTTTCAGAATTCAGAAAGAACTTATTTTTTGACAACTGTGGTGGCAAAATACTGAGCATGCGCCATTAAATTGATTTGCAACATAACTCTACATCGGCTATAAACTCAATATTTACGCAATAACATGAACCCGATCTAAACAAACAGCACACCTTTCTCCTGAATCTAACAAAACTCTCTCAGCCGGGCTGCGTTCAGCCCCCACAAAACGTTGCAAAACGTTTTTTAAACGGAAACGGTGGTGCGTTGAACACACTGTTCTGATGACGCAAGAGTTGCAACTATGGCAGCTGAGAAGGCCATTCTTTGTGTTCTTTTTGAAGAATTTTCGGAGGCTGATGAAATCGGTATAAATACGTGTTTAATACTGCAAAATACGCTCGATGTTACAGTCACTGCCTTTGCTGTCCAGAATAAAAGAGAACATCCCAATCAAATGAAGGGATTTGTGGAAACTGTGGTTCCTAATTATTGTGATCCAACATTTGCCTCGCATTTCAGGATGAAAAGACAAACATTTCAGGGGGGTATTCCAAAAAGCAGGTTATGTGACACACTCGGGTATGTTTGAGGATAAGCGAGCGGATAACCTCAGCTTTCGGTTCCAAAATCGGAGGTTACTTTCAGGGTATGTAAGTAACCATAGTAACTTGCTCTCTGAAGATAACCGTCTCTGGAGCAGGTTATATTCCAGGTTGAGTTCACTTCGGCGCTATCAGCGCACGTGTGATCTACTGACGAGCCTTCAGTGGGCGTGACAGATAGCGCACAACTATAATTAGCATCAAACAAACAATATAATTCATATTCTCAAGGATTAAAGATTAAACAGAAAAAAATCAAAATGATTGCACAACCATCAATTAGGTGGCGATATGCACTAAGCATGTAAACGACCATTGAACAAAAGAAGAAGAAAGAAACAGCATGGCGCGGTTTTTCTTAGCGTCCGTTTCCATAGCGACTCGTCGATTCATCGCTCTGTTGAGAATGTCTTGAGTCTTAACCAGGAACATACTCTGAGTTGAATGAACTTACTCCCGGACGCGTTTTTGGAACCACATACCTCCAGGAAGCAAGGTTTGGGGTTAATCAACCGAAAGTTCAGGGTTTAGCTGACGGTAAGTTAACCGTGCTTTCTGGAATACACCCCAG
>NW_015639085.1:618992-623503 GCF_001515625.1 Sinocyclocheilus rhinocerous
ATATTTAGACAGACTTAAAGAAGTTCCAGATCTATACTTGTGCTCTTATTGTTTCAGTTATTTTGCCTTTAATGTAAATAAACATGTGCAAACAATATACTTGCTCTTGTTAATTTATTTTGATGTTAATTACATTGTGCAAGCTGTCTCTTTAATACCCTGTGGTTTATATACATGTTGCTGCTGATTGGGCTGACATTTTTGACACACCCACCAAACAAGAGAAAACATATCTCAAACCCTGTTGCACACCGTTTCCAGGAAACATGTCGTTCAACCCGGAAACCGTAACAAAACGTTGCGCACCTTTGAGCGTGAACGTGCCCCTGGTCACCATAGTGATTTTGGTGGGGGCGTGGCCTCGCAGAGTCACGTGACTCTTTCTCCAGCGAGCCCTCCAGACCCAGTGTCGTTGGTCGCGTCGCGGTTTGAGCTGAAAGATGGCCGCAGTGGAGCAGCGCCCGCCGGCGCGGGAGGGAATTCGGATCGCGGTGCTGTGTATGTGCTGGTACACCGTCAGCTCTGGTGGCAACGTGGTCAATAAAATAATCCTCAACGGCTTCCCCTATCCGGTCACGGTGTCTCTCTTTCATATACTGTCCATCATCGTGTTTCTCCCGCCGCTGCTGCGAGCCTGGGGCGTCCCGCGAACGGAGTTACCGGCCCACTACTACCGCTGGTTCATTCTGCCGCTCGCCTTCGGGAAATACTTCTCCTCGGTCTCGGCCCATTTCAGCATATGGAAGGTTCCGGTGTCGTACGCGCACACTGGTGAGTATCGGGAGCCTTACGGTTTAGCGACTTTGTATTACAGGCCTTATTCTTCGAACTCAATTCAGACCCAGGCTGATCGGATAGGTTCGGTTTAGCTCGGCTCGGTTCGTTTAATCGAGTTTGAATCGCCGTAGGTTATTCATTTATCGCTGTCTGTCGTTAACCACAAATCTCAGCCGTGAAATCAAACTGCGTTTCCCATTTAAACCTCCACTTTCATCCAAACATTAGGAAACAAATCGTAATATGGATTTAATGACTCACTCGGGTCATTTTTCTACGTCCGAGTTTTGATAACTACACTTTATTGAAGTAGTCCCAGAGTACGTCACTTCCGCACTCCTAATAATACTGCCACATCATCCACCTGCGTGTAATACAGACTGGTCTAGTTTGGGAAGCTTCAGTTCCTTTTGTTTACATGACCTCCATTATTATCAAACCCTGCGGTAGTATTAAAAACCCTGATAGTGAAAGAAGCATTCTCTTCCAAATGTACAATAATAGAATATTAGCAGAGTAGAACTGTACATAAAGACATGAAATGTGTTTTTGTTTTTTTTGTTTTTTACAAACGTTCAAAAAAAGAAAACTTGAAAGATAAGTTAGGACTTAGTAGTAAATTATTGTTTGAAAAGTCACACAGTGACAAGTGGTGTCCTACAATGTGACATGTTATTCTCATTTAAAACTGTTTTAACCAGTATATGTAGTGTATTACGCAGGATGTTTTAATGAGCTCTTTCAAGTTGTCATTTTTATCTACTTTTTATTTACTTGTGTGGGTCTATTCATTTTATAATCAATTTAATCAAACTTGTATCATAATTTGAAGAAGAAGAAAAAAGAACACGGTGAGATGATATTGAATTGTAATTCGCCAAACCTGGAACTACTTCAGAGGCATGCAGGTACTATAAAATACTCATTTGTCACACTGCAGTATCATTTAGAACAAACTAATAGAAGTATTATAATAGAAAAAAATACGCTTTCATTTATGCGTTCACATAGACAGGGTTCACAATGTCATGAGACACCTGGAAATAATGCTACTTTTAACTGAACCAGAAAAACTTGTACATCCAAGTCTGAAATTACAAACATAACATAACAAACATTTAACATTCAAATAATCAAGTCTGAAACATAACACGGAAGTAGCCTTAAAAAGTAAACTATAAACCCAAATAACTACTTCTGAATGTGATGAAAATGACTATTTTTCACTTATTTATAATAGCGGTTTATCAATGGTTAAGTTGCAAAATCATTCATTATAACTCTCTACAGACTTGCCTTCTGCTCACTGATCTCAATATATAGATTATAGATAGTTCATATTAGGGGTGTGCGATATATATCGTCTGCGATAATATCGTAATTGTTGTTTTAACGATGTGCGATTTGACATTATCGAGTATTTTGCAAAAACCATTCAAAACATCCCTACAGAGCGCACGCATACATTACGTGAAGTCTAGACTTATAGATAGTAGATTGTTCATATACTCATAATTACGCTATTTCCCACTTTACTTGAAGGACGCTTGATATAATTGTGATTTCCAGGCTTGGAAAGGTCATTGAAGTTAAAATTTGAGAAGTTAAAGGGGACACTGGATGCCCATTTTTCACAAGTTGGAAATAATTCTTTAGGGTCATCATGAAATGTCTGTAACATACTTTGGTTAAGATTCCTCAATGGTCGTGTAAAATAACACCCTGTTTACATTGTCCAAAACAGTTCACAGCGATTGAACTCGTCTTGAGAGTTCTGATTTTTCCTTGAATTGTTTTGGCGTTAGTGTCAGATGACCTGCGATGAGGCCCGTTTGCAGCGACGTCTGATGCAGTTGAGTTTGTTCGGACGCAGATGTGTGTTTTAAGTTTGAAGCAGCATTAGTGCAGGAATCAGCAGGGAGAGTGTGAGAGTTGTTTTTGAGCACTCGACTGCAGCTGAGATGTTTCAGACCCCAGGTGCAATCACAAGGCGAACATGTGGCGACACTAATGGCTGATGTTATTAGATGAGTGAATGCATGTCTTCTTTTCATTCCCTCATTCTAGTGAAGGCCACCATGCCCATCTGGGTGGTTCTGCTGTCACGGATTATCATGAAAGAGAAGCAAACCACAAAGGTCTGTCTTCATCTAAACACAGTTAGAAATAAGTCATGTATTTACTGAATTCATAATGGCTTAAACAGTCACTGATTGCTTATTGCTTGATTGTTTAATTGCATGTTTGATGAGTTTGGCTCTTTTTTTTGAGCAGGTTTATGTGTCTCTTATACCCATCATTGGAGGTGTTCTGTTGGCCACTGTCACTGAATTGTCCTTTGACGTCTCTGGATTGATCAGCGCTCTGGCAGCGACGCTCTGCTTCTCTTTACAGAACATATTCTCGAAAAAGGTTCATATTTCTATTAGGTGATTTCTGTCAATTAGGAAAAGTCTGGAATGGCTTCTTGTGTGAAATAATTTTTGTGGTTGTTTTAGGTCTTGCGTGACACAAGGATTCACCACCTCCAATTACTAAACATCCTGGGCTTCAATGCACTTATGTTTATGCTGCCCACGTGGATTTTAGTGGACCTCTCATCTTTCCTGATGGATGGAGATCTGGTAAATAGGGTTTTAATGATTTTATATGAATAATATTAATATATAAGAGGATGTTTATCTGTAAATATGTCCAGTTCATATGTTGTACCAAAATCAAAAAAATGTTTTAGATGAAAAATTTTGGCACTGTGACATTGTTTTTGTCCGCCCCACTGTAATATAATGAAATTACAATGGGTTTAGTTTGGACATAATGATTTTGTTTAATGAATAATTTTTATTTGTTTTAAAAATAGCTTAAGTTAAATCCAGTACAACAAGTGTGTGTGTATGTGTGTATATATATATATATATATATATACAGTGGGTACGGAAAGTATTCAGACCCCTTTAAATTTTTCACTCTTTGTTATATTGCAGCCATTTGCTAAAATCATTTAAGTTAATTTTTTTTCCTCATTAATGTACACACAGCACCCCATATTGACGCTGCAATATAACAAAGAGTGAAAAATTTAAGGGGGTCTGAATACTTTACATACCCACTGTATGTATGTGTGTGTGTGTGTATGTGTATGTATATGTGTGTGCACATATACATACATATATACATACATACACACACATATACATACATATATGTATGTATATGTGCACACACACACACACACACACACACGCATACATTTCTAGATGTGTACACACACACACACATACACATATGTGTATTTGTGTGCATGTATATATCTACAAATGTTCTTCATTTTAGTTATCCAAAAGGTCATATCTGCCATTTTAAAATTTATGTTTTTTTCTTTTGCAATAAATTGATCAAAAGTGACAGTAATGACTTTTAAATTCTTACAAATCTCTATTTTTCAAAGAAACTGTGTTCTTTTGAACTTTCTATTCACCAAAGAATCCTGGAAAAGTGTCATGGTTTCCTCAAAAATATTAAGCAGCAAAATGTTTTTTAACTTTAATAATCAGAAATGTTTCTTGAGCAGCAAATCAGCATATTAGAATGATTTCTGAAGGATCATGTGACACTGAAGTAAAGATGCTGAAAATTCAGCTTTGCATCATGGGAATAAATTACATTTTAAAATATATTCAAATAGAAAACAGCTGTTTTAAATTGTAATACTATTTCACAATATTACTGTATTT
>NW_015639085.1:623772-628922 GCF_001515625.1 Sinocyclocheilus rhinocerous
ATAATCAGAAATGTTTCTTGAGCAGCAAATCAGCATATTAGAATGATTTCTGAAGGATCATGTGACACTGAAGTAAAGATGCTGAAAATTCAGCTTTGCATCATGGGAATAAATTACATTTTAAAATATATTCAAATAGAAAACAGCTGTTTTAAATTGTAATACTATTTCAGAATATTACTGTTTTTACTGCATTTTTCATCAAATAAATGCAGCTTTGGAGAGCATAAGAGACTTCCTTCAAAAACAAAACAAAAAACCTTACTGACCCTAAACTTTTGAATGGTAGTGTACTAGTTATTATGACTCTGGAATGTTTTAAACAGGTTTCATATGATTCGACCAAACTCTTCATGCTCACGCTCATTTTTCCTCCACTTTCCTCTACAGACAGAGATTTCCAACTGGACAGGAACGATCGTGCTGCTCCTCATTAGCGGTTTCTGCAACTTTGCACAAAACATGATCGCTTTCAGTGTGCTGAACCTAGTCAGCCCACTCAGTTACGCCGTAGCCAACGCAACAAAGAGGATCATGGTCATCAGTATATCCCTACTGATGCTCAGGAACCCCGTCAACACCTCCAACATTATCGGCATGATGACAGCAATACTAGGCGTCTTCCTCTATAATAAGGTAATTTACACATGTCTTGGAAAAAAAACATTTCAACCACAGATGAGGAATGCAAAAACCGATGTCAGTTGAAATACCATTGCTTTTCTCACCAGGCGAAATACGATTCCAACCAGGAGGCCAAGAAGAAACTGCTGCCAGTTTCAGCACAGGATATGGTTTCATTGGACAAACCCCAGTCCAACGGCTCCGGGCCCTTCGCTCACAGCTCAGACTTTCAGCACGGTCGGAGCACAGTACTCACCGACCACTTTCAGTACAGCCGGCAGGCCTACACAGCGGATTACAGCTCCAAGCAGTTTGTTGTGTGAGTAGAACACTTTGGAGGACTATAAAGACTGGTCTCAGACCCCCTGGCTTCAGAGGAGATGGGTGAATCTTTCATACGGACGAGGAAGTGTCGGAATGACTGGAAAGGGAATGTTTTCTCACAAAATCCTACTGCTTTTTTTTTCACAGGCCTGTTATTTATTTTATTACAAACCCTATTTTGGTTGTTTTCCTGTTTAGTTCATGAGGAAATTCTCAGTGGTATGTGCAGATTTTTGCAGATTATTATAGGAAGGTGCTGGGATTTGTTTTGGATCAAGTTTTTGTTTTTGCACAGGGTGCATTTCAGTGCAGTTCAGAATGTAATATGTCTTTGTCGTCGTCATGCTACTGCGAGTGAGAGACAAGACAGACAAACAGCGAGACCTCTGCCATATAACATACACTGGGTCACTGCAAATACAAGTGCATCAGGGTATTAGTCAATGTTCTGGTTTTGCCTTTTATTTGTAAATATTTTATTTATTTTTATAGAGGAAGGTGTATTGGTTGACCATATCATGAACTGAAAACACCCCATTGATTTTTTTTGTTTTTTTTTGAATGTCTAATATCTGTGAAGGAATCACTTTTTTTCATTCTGGGGGTGTTAAATCAGACATTCATGCATTCATATGTATGATTATCATTTTTTGTATTTTTATTTTATTTTTACTTTCATGCAGACAGGGGAATTAGAATTACCATACAATGGCCATAACTTATGGGTCAGTTTAATTAATATTAAATGTCTAGGAGGGGAAGATGGGGGATTCATAAAGCAGTTTATTTTATTTCTTTGTTTTCTGGAAATTGACATTCTGTAAGTTTAAATTTGTCTCAGTCCCTCACAATAAAAAGTTTGAGGACATTGTTTCAGAACCGTTGATTCTTTGACACTGAACTCCATGAGAATGGTCTTGTTAAAAGGTGCATGACATCCGGAGGTGTTTCAAGATCTTTTAGGGTGTAAAACCTGTAGTTGCAAGAATCTGTGGACTAATTTTTTGGGGGGAAATGTGATAAAATTTGTTAAATGGCACAAACTAGCCATCTAGAAAGAGATCTGCGGCTTGGAGCCTATTTTAGATGTTACTGACCAGTCATCGGCTTCGTTCCCAAATTTATGCCAGTTTTAGCAAAATGTGTGAGGTGGGGGATTAGTTTAATATTTGTAAGCTAGCTGTTTTTTTCACTCTCTCCATTTCTATTTAACGAGTGTCTTGCTGCTGGAAAGTTAGACTTTTTTTTGGCAAAAAGCATGCATGTGTTTGCATAACTCTGCAATGAGAAAATAACTTGGAGTTCTTTTCAATATTTCAAGTGTTATGGATTTTAAATAGCATCATGACATATTTCATGTTGTGTATTTTGAACGACTCCGTCTTTGTCTCTCTATATATTGTGAATTTATTGGATCAGTCCGGGCAGATGAAGTGGTTCATTAACTGATATTGTAGCTTGAGCAGCCAAAAAGGAAGGCTGTGGGTGTGCTCTCTTCCTTCTGCCTGTTTTTCATCGGTTGAAGCCTTTTGTTCTCACTTTGTGACATCGCTAGTGTGCCAATTCGCTTCTCAGTACCGATTTCTTCTCTTCTCCCTGATTGTTATTGCTTTTAGGTGATTGGTTGTAATCTGTACAAAAAACATTGGGCTGATGTATAGCATATTCATTAACCAGACAATTGTCATTGTCCAGTGTAAGCACTGGACTCCCAATGTCTCAAAATGAAAGGGATTCAAGAAAGCATCTTTTTTTTTTTTTTTTTTTTCAGATTCCTGCCTCATGTAATTTATAATTAAAAATTTTTTCCTTTGCATATTATCCTGCATTAATACAGTGAAAGTTCAAAGCTGGGTACAGGGATTGGGGTTTGATGCCGAAACATTTGACTGACAATGATAGAAACGTCCCTGTTGATCCTGAGATTTGTTGTTTGCCTAAAACCTGAGTGGCTGTACTCTGGTTAAATTTAGCATTTGTACAGTGGTTTACCAATGATGTTCAAAAATAAATGTCTGAACAAATGACTGTCCAGTGATAATGATTTTGTACTGAGGTAAGCCTGACCTGTACATTTAGATGGGTGTCTTTTAGGGTCTGTTTTCTGTTCCGTTTTTGTGCAAACCAGTTGGGTTTTGAAACTGTTAAGAGGGAATTGATCGATAGATTTGAGACCCATGCTGTCATGGTATGGGCTTGTGAATTATCTTTAGCACTGTCTGTGACATCCTGTGGTGCTGTTGACTCAAGTATGTTTTTTGTGTATTTCAGAAATGGGTTCCGTGAGGGAACCGTGCCCAAGCCCCGTCGGGCAGCAGTGGCTGCGTCCAGCTCCTCATAAACTGTTTTCAATAAAAAGTGGTGTTTGAAATGTCTGTCTGAATGAACAGTAAGTAATTGTAAACTGAGCCTAAACCCTGAACTCAGCTCAACAGTACCAATATTGCAGTGATTTTACCTTCCCATATAGAAAATCATGCACTACTGTAGTACTGTAGTACTTTTTTTTTCAGCTTCAGTCTCTTCAAGCTCTTAGACCCCTCCCCATGTGAGATTGATGTGTCTCTGTAATCTGACAGTCATGTTGCGTCATGTTAATTGGGATTTTTCGTTTGTTTTTCTGTGGTGTGGAAATGCATTGTCACTCTCTGTGTTGGGATTGTTTTACTTTCAGCCAGTGTTTATATATTATTTGATTTTTAAGATGCCTTGGTACGGTTAATGTTGCATTTTTTTTTTCTTGTCAACTTAAAGTTATAAGATGACTTATTTTTAAATGTGAAAATAAAGAAGATTAATTGATAAAGTCTTGACGTACTATTTGTTTAGGTCTGCAAAATTCTATTTAGGTTCTAAAAATGTCTCGTTTCTAAGCATAGCTTTGTGAACCTCACTCTAGGGAGAATATTCAAACAACAAGAAAATAACATTGACCCTTTTGTTGTTAAGAAAACCTCATTACAGTTTAAAACCCTGTAAGTTAGAATACTCAAATGTAGTTCTACAATGTATGTGTAAAAGTGAACATGGGAAAGTGTTCAAGCTACTTTACACAGGCTAATTCCTTTATATATATAAAAAAAACACTAAGGAAAAATCACTTTATACCTTACTAAGTAATTATTTTTATTTGTTTATTTATTTTAATTAACAATTGGTCACACTTTTTAGTCCTTAAGCCCCGTTCACACCAAGAGCGATAACTATAAAGATAACTATAAAGGTAACGATATTAGCGTCCACACCAGCGAACGATATCGTCTGTTTATTCTAAGCGCACATGAGTCTGCCGCTTTAAATTCTCGAGCTCGTTACAGCAGGATGGATTCTGATTGGCTGTCAGTGTTTTATCGTTCATCAGCTGGGGAAAAAATCGTTTTGAAAGTGATCACAACGATATCGTTTCTCTGTATCGTTATCGTAATGGTTGTGGTGTGAACTATGCTATTCTTTAATACTGAGAACGATTTTTAGAACTATATCTTTATCGTTATCTTTATAGTTATCCTACTTGGTGTGAACAGGCCTTTAATGTACATTAATCTTCCAGAAAGCCATTCAGCAGATATAAAAATGTGTATCTTGTGAGCACAACAACTAAAATCCAATGAACTAAGTACAATTGGACAGTGGGCTATTATGAGGACACATCGTAGGCACTTTCATTTTCTTAGGGAAAATATCCTAAGATTTCTGCAACTGTTGTCGAGAAAGATACTTTGACCACAACAAAAAAATGTGCAGGACATCTAAAGGACTTATTCATTAGCTTTTTTTATGTTCTCCACAAATGTGATTTAATTACAGATAACGGCTGCTGTTTGCATTAAAGGGGTCATATGATGCGATTTCATTTTTTCCTTTCTCTTTGGAGTGTTACAAGCTCTTGGTGCATAAAGAAGATCTGTAAAGTTGTAAAGACTAAAGTCTCAAATCCAAAGAGATATTCTTTATAAAAGTTAAGAGTTAGCCACACCTACCTAAAACGGCTCGTTCGAACACGCCCCCACATATCTACCACACTATGTGGGAAGATTTGCATAACACCGCCCAAATGTTCACGCAAAGAAAGAAGGCATAACTTTTATTCTCGCTGTAGTATTGTTGTTGCCGCTGCCGCCATGTCCTGAAGACGCTGTGCTTCGTTGTGAAAGCGAAGCTACTTTGGTCTTCCAAAAGAGGACGATATCCACTTCGTCATG
>NW_015639085.1:630882-646659 GCF_001515625.1 Sinocyclocheilus rhinocerous
TTTAAACCACATAAACAGATTTCATTACACCAAATACACAAAATAATGTTCTTTTTAGCAGCATCATATGACCCCTTTAATATTTTATGTCTACAAGAAGAAAAAAGCCACAAAAAATGTGTGATTTTCCTTTATGATCGACAGAGGGAGACAAAGCTCCGTCTGCCTCTCCATCACTGTTTAGATGTGAAAGAACGGCACTGCCAGCCTCACACAGACTATAAAAGCAATATTCAACATTTAAAATCTTCCCATAATTTATATTTAAATATTTATATCAAATTAAACCATTACTCAAGTCACCAATAAACAAAACTATCCACGTTCCGAGGCAATACAACTTCTCACGTCTGTTTTTTTTTTTTTTTTGGTTAAGACGGGGTTTAATGTAATGCATCTTACAGCCTCCTGAGACCAGCTGATAGGCCTATTATGTAAATGCGGAGTTGCCCAATGGATTTGCCTTCATTCATTTCTAGAGTACTTCCTGCTTGTAACAGGTTTGAGTGGTCGCTCATCTGCGCTTCAGGAAACTGCTGCAGTCTGCCGCTCTCTTCAGCTCAACTCACATGACATCAAACTTTGGAAATAAGACAGACACATGGTAAGGCCAGCTTGATTCTCTTTTAGCGAAATTACCGTAAATAGGTATTTTCAAACCTCCTATAGAATTATTAGATGACTGCTGAGGAATCAGTTCATTCTGATAGCCTACTGATATCATAAAGTTGGTCAGACATGAAATTTAAATGTTAAATGTTAAGTTTTATTATTATTGTTGTTACAACCTTTTAAAAAGCAGGCCGTAGTGCACAGGCTCTGTCTCAAAACATAGTTTTTGGTCACCATCCACATCAGCAGACGAGACCCCAAAATACTGCATGCGTGCTGTTTAGTTCTTCAGAGACCTCTCTGTTTTGAGACACAGTCAGTAAAACTTCTTCTGACCCGAGTGTGTTGAGAAACACTCTAAGCATGACTTTTCTTAACCTAAATCACCTTTAACCCTAAAGTAGCTCATCCTGCTTTGTCTTGTTTCATGATGTTTTGGTCACTTTATTTTAAGGTTCAATTCTCGCTATTAACAAACCATTAACTACGACTTTTGCCTCAATAAACTCCTAATTTACTGCTCATTAATAGTTAGTTTAGGTAGTTGTTAAGTTTATGTATTGGGTAGGATTAGGGATGTAGCATATGGTCATGCAGAATATGTGCTTTATAAGAACTAATAAACAGCAAATATGTTAATAATAGGCATGCTAATAAGCAGCTAGTTAATAGTGAGAATTGGTCCCCATACTAAAGTGTTACCTTTTTCTTCTACACTGAATACCTTTCACACATTTCAACTTCCTTTCAAAATGATAATGTGAAATATCACTTAGCCTAACCCTGAGTCGAAATGTAGCCTAATGTGAAAGCCTGTAAAGATGTGCTTTCCTTGTATCTTTTCACACTCTGCAGGCAGAGTATCGATAAATTGATATCTGGATTTGTTTAGTGTATGCTATGCTTAGAGTAGAGAGAAATTAGACCAACGTTTTGTGTTGATATAGTGTCATAACAACAGAAAGGTTTATTGTTCATTGTGTACTGTAATAAATCATCATTTTGTGTATTGATGCAGTTTATCAATGGACAGCAATGACCATAGACTACAGATTCTCTGATTAGTGGTCAATCATTATGGGTTTTTCTGATTTTTAAAACTAGATTTTAGTGATAATCGCATGCCTCAATTGAAGACTTCTCACCAAAATTCTCATAAGAATGGAAAAGGAGTCTCTAAAATTAAGAACGATAACTTTAGCGTGATTTTAAAGCATGAAGGATATAATTGTTTGGATTGTGGCAAGAACAGATAAGACAAAGCTTTCATTTTTCTTTTGTCTCTGACACGGGTTGCGTTTTTAGCAAAGCATGCAGCTGACTGGTTCACTTTTGACTGTCATCTCTATGACAACCACTGCTGAATGATGTGCTGTGCAAAGGTGTGTGGTTGGAGACACTTCCTGTGCCTCACTATTGTTCTGAATCTGCTGCTCACTTCTTAAACAGTTCGTGACAGTTCATTATCTTCCCCGCAACGTGTGATGTCTTTGAGTTATTCTTTCAAAACACAACGCATATTGACAGATGCATGCTAAATCGTAGAAAATTATGTATGCACTCAACATTTGAGGAAGAAGGTAAACAAATTAGCAACAATCAAAGCTCAGTCCTACTCAGGGTACGAGATGCTGTGATGACAATGTGTGGTCTGAGGTCTATTATAGTCCATTCTGCCAACACCATAGCGATGGCATACTTCTGCTAAAAACTTCTGCCTTCCACAACTGATTTTGATCAATGCCTATTTTTGGACAATCAACAATGCATTCTATTACAGTTAAGTCCTCTGAGCAAGTTAATCTCTGTCGATAACATCTGTGGCCCTACTGTCGATTACCACAGAAAATCATTATGACCCATCACAGAGTTCGTAAAGACAAGCAAAATTGCTAAATAAGAATGATTACGATAAAGGCAGTCTACGTTTTTGGTTTAAGATGGTGTTTAAACAAAGAGGCAACAATTTACCTCCGTAATTTGAGTGAAACAGCTATTTGAATAATCAAGTAGCCTATTCAAAAATGATTGCCCACTGTCAGTAGTGTGGGGATGTACGAAGTATTGCTCACTTTACGCGAAATTACAGGTAATGCAGGTTCCTACTGAAATTAATGGATCTGATGTCATTCAAAAAGGAAAATTCATTTAGGAGATTCTAAAAATGTTTCGATTTTTTTTTTTACCTCAGAAAAACATTGATGAATTGTTCACAAGAATGTATATTTAAAAAGTAATAAAGTATTTTTTGTTAAAGTGCAAAGAGCTTAATGTATTTTGAACCTCGGATATTCCTTTAAAGGGGTCATATGATGCTGCTAAAAAGAACATTATTTTGTGTATTTGGTGTAATGAAATGTGTTTATGCGGTTTAAGGTTCAAAAAACACATTATTTTCCACATACTGTACATTATTGTTTCTCCTCTATGCCCCGCCTTTTTGAAACGCGTCGATTTTTACAAAGCTCATCGGTCTGAAAAAGCGAGGTGTGATCTGATTGGCCAGCTATCCAGTGCGTTGTGATTGGCCGAATTCCTCAAGCGTGTGACGGAAATGTTACGCCCCTACCATATTGTGATGCCTGCGGCAACCACATGTGACGACCCCGGGCTGGACTCCGCTTCGTCCACGGTGAAAACCGATCCAGCGATCCACAGCGCGAAGTTGTTGTACTTCCTCAGCGACCTGCACGGATCAGCTCCAGGCATGACGAAGCGATATAGTCCTCTTTTGGAAGGCCAAACAAAGTAGTTTCGCTTTCACAACGAAAAACACAGCGGCCTATATATGACCCCTTTAAATGTTTTCTTCTGTGTGTCCTTCACAGTTCTTCTGTAGTAGTTACTCAAGTCAGACATTGAAATGTGATATTTGTTGGAATTTTTTTTTTTTTTTAAGTTCACACCTGCTCTGTAGCCTGCATGCACACTTTTTTTTGTTAATATTGTGTGGTAAAGCACCCACAAGGTCAAATGATGTTTAGATGGATGTTTATGTGACAGAAGCCATTAGAGCTACAAACGGTGTCATGTACTCTTTGGCCCAGTTTCTTTCGATAGAAACACAGCACAAACCAGCGGCAAACACGACATCAAAACATCTAACTGCAAATGATTAACTCTGAATGGTCATTTCCTTCACCGTGTTCATCTACTACTGATTGAAGCATATTCCTTTTATATATATATATTTCATTTGGATTAGCTGAGAATGCTTGACATGAATACTATCCAGAGTAAAAACTGTCACACTGCTAGTATGTTAAACTGTAAAAAAGAAAAAATGTGAAATCTATACGGTAAAAAAGGCAAGCGTAGTTGAACTTTACTGTAAAACATATGGTAGCAACATTTTAAATATTAGAGATGTCCAGTTAAATAAAAAACATGTTTTATGAACTTAAAAAGTGTTAATATATTACTAAAATATGTGTTTTATCTTTATAATATGTTGGCAACCACCTTAAAAACACAGGCGATAAAGAGAAAGCCACATGATTAATCAGAGTTCATCACAAGTAGTTTTTCCATAATCTGAAGTAGATACTAAGTAGTACACAATGTTATACACACAAATACAAAACAGCATTATGGTAACACACGACACTAAAATAAGAAACATTTGTGACGAGTGGGGGCGGGAGCCCCTCGCGGACGACTGCCGCACACAAAACACAAAATAAAGTCCAGGCCTGGTCCTCTCTCGTCTTTCACTGTCGTCACTCCTCCTTTTATACTTCCGGAGCTCCTCCGTGGGACTCGAGACCGGTGAGTGGTGCAGGTGTCGCTCATTATCAATTACTCCACCGGCTCACCCTGCCCCCACTCGTCACAACATTAAACAACATAAAATGTAACCCTAATGTTCATAACTGATAACAAGAAACTAAGAAGAAACACTGAACCATCACATGTGATCTGTCACACAGAGGATTCAGGAAATGTCAATTTACGTTTTTTCACTGTAAATTATAAGATGACTGGCAGTAACAGTATAACTTTAACAGTATTTTACTGTAAAAATGAATGATATGTCGCATTAGATTAGTTTTTACATTTAAGATAAAGCACACCCGTGCCTTTGAATAGTTTCAGAGCTCAGATGAGAATTGATTTTATTTCTTTACAGGAGGAAAATGTGGACGTCAAGGCCCTCCGGGCCAAATTTCACGCTCAGTTAGAAATGGCAGCTTCCGGAGGTGGGTCCCCCATCAAACCTCATACGGTTGGTGCGCTGCCAGAGTCTCTAACCAATGGAGCTCTCCGAAACAAGACTTCAGCTGTGCCTCCAAGACCAGCCTTTCCTTTGAATGCTCATAGTGAACCAGAGATGTTTCATTCGGGTCCTCAGGGAGTCTTCCCAAGACCTCCTCCCTCTCATCGTTTGGGAGCCCAGGAGAGTCCTAAAACGCCCCCTACGGAGGTCAACGTGCCGAGCAGAGTCAAGCTGACAGGAGAACTTCTTCAGCGCAAGATACTTCATCAGCACAGCGACATGAAAGTTTCTTCAGCGTTCAAAGCACCCCTGCCGAGCCAGAGGAGCGTGTCGGAGGTAGTACCGCTAAGAAAGCCGCTTCCCAATGTCGGGCCGCGACCGTCAAAACCAAAACGCCCTCCGTCTGTAAACCTGGATCATTTGCGAAAAAAAGCCCCTGTTGTTCTTCCCAAAAGAAACATAGATCTCCAAAGTTGTAAAGGTAGGAGCCAAACAAATGCCTTTCCAGTCCTTTACTGCATACAAATCAGTAATAAAAATACATTACTCATCAATAAATATTTGCATTTATATGACCTAATGCAGTGGTTCATGTTAACTGTTGTTCATAGACTTTTTCCATGCCATGTTAGGCGAGACTTGTGTACGTAACAAGAATTAACAGGAAAATGTGATGTTTTATTTAGTATTTCTGGTGTATTTTGTGTAGGACCAGCACGGCCACCAAACAAACCCAGCCTGTTGACATCATCGTTTTCAGAATTGTGAGTAATACGTGGTTGTCTATAAGTAGTTGCCAAAGTTTGGAAGAGAAGGGGAAGGAAACTGTAACACAAATGTGTCGTTTTTTCCACATCTGATATGTATCTCTAAATTATGAAGAGGAATAATTCTGAATTGCACCAAAAAACATCTTGCATTCGTACGTGCATCTTACAGTGCGATCTTTCACTCTGGAAGTATGTGGGTGTAATGCACGCACTGTGGCATTTCCTGACTCTTTTTGTAGATTCTTATGAAAGCGGCTCAGATAGCATGTATTGTGTGGCCTAATGGTTATTTTTAATCGCTGATGGGTATGTTTGCTGTTATTGAGTCTGATAGGGCTAGTATGTAATCTAACTCTCATTTCCATGTGTTGTGTGGATCAGAAACGTGGACCACCAAGAGGACTATGATGACATCAGCGCACTCCCACCACCTCCTCCCACACCTCCCAAGCCAAGAGGTAAACGTGAATATAGTTTTCACCTGGTGGGTTATAAAGCAGACGAAAGAATCTCGTAGATTTACACTGAGCAACCCAGCCTTATCTAAAGATCAGAATATCATAGAGACGTGAGGGAGGGCTTTTTTAACTCATGCCTGTAGGAAACCACATAGCAGTGAGCTAACAAAAAAAAAAAAAAACCCATAGCAGTGCCCACACCACAAAGCAGTGCCCTGGTGACCATTCACAGCAACCTAGCACTATGGTGGACTTTTGCCTGGGCAATGTGACCCTGGACCACAAAACCAGTCATAAGGGTCAATTTTGTGAAATTGAGATTTATACATCATCTGAAAACTGAATAAATAGTTGATTTCAATTGATGTATGGTTTGTTAGGAGAGGACAATATTTGGCCGAGATACAACTATTTGAAAATCTGGAATCTGAGGGTGCAAAAAAATCAAAATATTGAGAAAATCGCCTTTAGAGTTGTCCAAATGAAGTTCTTAGCAATGCATATTGCTAATCAAAAATTAAGTTTTGATATATTTACGGTAGGAAATTTACAAAATATCTTCATGGAACATGATCTTTACTTAATATCCTAATGATTTTTGGCATAAAAGAAAAATGGATAATTTTGACCCATACAATGTATTGTTGGCTATTGCTACAAATATACGCCTGCGACTTATGACTGGTTTTGTGCTCCAGGGTCACATATACTCTATCATTTGTTTCAAATGTTTTTTGTTTTTTTCTTTTCTATATGAAGCAGACGTATTACCATAAAAAGACATTCACTGTTTTTGTCTTCTCATATTGCAGACTCATGGACTGACAGTTTCCCTTCTCAGCATGAGGTCGGTCTGTTGGGTTAATTTTGTGTTTATGTGTTTCAGAACAAGTAAAAGAGAGGATGTATGTTTAAGGGTCAGTGGTTTCAATCCTTTGACATGCTTAGCATGTGTTCTAATGTGTTTTTTTTATTGAGTTGTAGGACAGCGATCAAGAAATCTATGAAGACCCAGACAGGTAAGTTATATCAATGTTCATTTACAATGCAAAGTTCCCTTCCCAGTCCACCCAGACCACTGTTAAAACTAAACTGCAACAATGGCTTGTACAGAAATTTGCATGATTATGATGCCCTAAACATGAGCACATTAACACTGCATAGCTTGCTCTATAAGTTATTTGCATATAGAAATATGGTACCTAGAAACATGATACATTGATACAGTTATTAGAGGATACTAATAAAGTTTAGTTTAATAATATCAAGTGTGTGAGCTCATTTCCCCTATTTTACATTTAGATATGTAACCTAACACTCACTTAAACTGTTAATCTTTATAATTTAATAAAAATGTTATATGTAATCTTCTTAGCAAATATAAAAATGAATGTCTATATTTTGTTCTGTGCATTATAATGTGATGCTAAATTCATTTGTAGCATTTAAAACTATTTTAGTTTTTAGTGTTTTATTTTTAATTTCCACTATACTTTTCAAAAGTTGGGGGCCAGTAAGATTTTTTTCTTTTTAAATGTGTTAATAATTTTATTCACCAAGGATGCATTAAATGAATGAAGTGACAATAAAGAAATTTACAATTTTAGAATTTACAATTAAAAAAATTCTAATTCAAATAAATGCTGTTCAGTTTTAACTTTCTATTCTTGAAAAAATCGTGAAAAAATGTATCAGTTTCCAGAAAAAAATAAAATAGATAATAATAAAGGGGAAAGAAAAGCACAAATGTTTGCAGCATTGATAATAATAATATTTTTTTTTTCGAGTGCAGCAAATCAGCGTATTAGAATGATTTATGAAGGATCGTGTGACATCAAAGGCTGAAGTAATGATCATCACAGGAATTAATTATATTTAAAAAAATATTAAAATACAAAATAGTTAATTTAAAGTGTGATCTTTCACAATATTGCTGTTTTTACTGTTTTTTCATCAAATAAATTGAGCCTTGATGAGCATATTCCAAACTTTTGAAATGTAGTGTATTTAGACAAATTAGTTTAGAATTTTAAATTTGGGGATTTATGGGTTATTGGCCATAAGATTAAATTAATTACTGGTTTATTTTATCAGCTATAATTTTACTATCTGTGCATAGAAGTCTAAAAAGTACAGTAGCAAAATACTGTAGCCTGGTTGATCAAGCAAAACTGAATTATATGTACAAGAAATCTTGACTTATTATAAATACATTCTATAATGTATCAGTTAATGGAATAAAATCTCTCTTGTTATGTCCATATGTTGTAGCCACAGACTGCAGGATTGTCACTTAAATGATAATATCTTTAAAAGAAAAGGTAAATGAACAGGGACTGTTAAACTCTAAAAACAGCAGTGTGAACATTCATGAGAATTTCTCTTTTTGGTTTCCACTGAAGAAAGAAAGTCACTCTGGTTCCTTTAATTTCAACTGTATTTCTGTATGTTGCAGACCTGTTCCTGCTGAGAGGAAAGTATTGAAAGAGACTAAAAAGACCGAGCTGGACAAGAAAGAACTGAAGGAAAAGCAGAAGTGGGAAAATGAGTATAGAAAAAAATTTAAGGTAACCCTTTTGTATATGTTGAAGCTAAAAAAGGAAATCATAAATGTGGTTCTATGTCTTTTTGCCTGATTCCTACAGATATTAACATGTTAATAATTGTGTTTGCGTGCATAGCTGAATGGACCTATTGAGGTGATCCACATGGCTCGTGTGAGAGAGGACTGGCAGGGCGGTAAGAATGACCTGACTGTGCGACAGGGAGAGAACGTGGAGATCATCCGTGTGAACAACAACCCTGAGAGGAAATGGCTGGCACGAAACCTGAGGGGCAGCAGTAAGTCAAATACGCTCAAGTTCTAACTGTGACATGCTGTCGATTACCACAGAAAGCCGTTTCGACTAGTTCCTTAGTTTCTGAAGACAAACGAATCAGGTTTACAGCAATGCACTTACGACAGAAGTCTATGATGCAAGACATTCAGCAGAGGAAGTGATGTCAGCTTTCTGATTTAAATCAGAAGTGTGCTGCTTGTTTTCATCATTTCAGAAGTGAGGGAGAAAGAATATCAATTATAAACCAAGTTGTCCTATTCTATTCTATTCTATTCTATTCTATTCTACAGTCCATGGTTCTGTAAAGAAATAAAGTCACTTAAACCACACTATTGCAAAGAGGTTATGTAATTGAACTTAGAAATATGTCAGAGTAAGGAGACCTTAAATCAGCAGAACAATAACATACAATACATTTTAGGGTAATTTAGTGTCATTTAGGTTTGAGTGACTTTTTTTTATTTCTTTTTCATGCTCTTTATACATTTTTTTTTTAATATTGTCTGGCTGGTTTTATGGCTACTTCCATTTTCTCGATCCAAGTCCTCCACCTACATTTTCTTCTTTTTTGATAATCCATTTCATCGCTATCTAAGTCCCCGCCCTATATTTTTGTTATTTTTCGATAATCTGTTTCAATCAGATGCATGGCACAATATGGAAATATCTGTCTCTGCTTCCATTACATTGCAACTGTATTGCAACAAGCATATTCTAACCCAGAATATTCCTGTAAAGTCTGTAGCAGCACAATACCAACTTTGCTTGACGTTTTCTTAAAGGGATAGTTCACTTAAAAATGAAAATTCTGTCATGAATTACCGTATTGGCCCGAATATAAGACGACCGCGTTTTTTCAGATGTATTTCCAAGAAAAAAACATCGTCTTATATTCGGGTCAATACGGTACTCACCCTCATGTCGTTCCAAACCCATAAAATCTTCGTTCATCTTCGTAACACAAATTAAGATATTTTTTGATGAAATCCAAGAGCTTTCTGACGTTCCATAGACTGCAACACAACTACCACGTTCAAGGCCCAGAAAGGTAGTAAGGACATTGTTAAATTAGTGTCAGACGACTTGCGTTCACAATAGTACCACGACGCATGCGTGTGCATTCCTCTGCTTGCAAACAAGGCACAGCAAATCCAGGTTCTTCAAGAAATTGTTGAATAAAGTAGTATTTTTTATTTCTTTGCGCACAAAAAGTATTCTTGTAGCTTCATTAAATTAAGGTCAAACCACTGATGTCACATGGACTATTTTAACGATGTCTTTACTACCTTTCTGGGCCTTGAACGTGGTAGTTACATTGCTGTCTATGGGAGGGTCAGAAAGCTCTTGGATTTCTTCAAAAATATTTTCATTTGTGTTTTGAAGATGAATGAAGGTCTTACGGGTTTTGAAGGACATGATTATTAATGACTAAATTTTCATTTTTGGGTGAACTATCCCTTTAAGAAAATGTCAAGCAAAGTTGGTATTGTGCTGCTATAGACTTTATAGGAATATTCTGGGTTAGAATATGCTTTAATATAAGTTGAATTTGCAATGTAATGGAAGCAGAGACAGATATTTCCATATCGTGCCAATGACCGAATTTTCATTTTTGAGTGAACTGCCCCTTTAATGAGGATAGAAAACAACAGTGTTCATAAAGTTATAAATATGTGTTTACTGTTGCAGTCGGCTACATCAGTAACTCCTGTGTGGATGTGGATTATGAAGAAGTGAAGCGGAAAATCCGTGGTCAAGCCGCACCCTCCTACCACCCTTCTGCAGTCCGGCCCATCAACCCAGAAGTATACGATGATATCGGCTCCAACGACCACCTGGACAGGTGAGACCCCAAGCCTCATGTTCAGGGCAGACAGAGGGTATTTTTTTATGATTTTAAAAGTTTGAGCTCACATTGTGTTTTTTTTTTTCTGTTTTCAGCAGTTTTCACAGTGATGGTGAGTAAACGTATACAGCCTTTTACTTTCCGAGAGGTGATTTTTCATTTTTCTGCACTGGACTTATAAGTATGTGCTCTGCTTCTCTCAGATTTATATGATGACGTGGACCGTGAAGAGTTTCCTCCTCCTCCCCCAGAGATCAGGTGCCTCTCGTCTTTCTTCTCATCTCAGTTTTTTTTTTTCATAACCAGAGTAACCAATATTTAATTTTACACAAATGAAAATGAGGCTACGAGGGATCAGATGTACAGTCTGTTTAGTGTGTTGATCACTGAGCTACAAAATACAAATATAAAACTTGAAAGGATTTAGGGCATAGAACATCACTTCCTCATTTTCATTCATTTTATGTCAAATGAAATGTAACCTGACTAAAGGTGCGGTCACAATCACCATTGTTTGGCGAATTTTCGCAAGCGAACTCCAGTTATTTCAATAGAAATCAACACAGGTGGGAATTTCACTTGAAGGTGAACAATTTCCTCACACAGATTTTGCAGTGGGTTTTAGTTGGTCACACAGATTTGCCGTGTTAACCAACAGAAAGCTGCTTGGTTTAAAAGTGACCTCTGTGTGATTGATGCTTCATACATCACTACACCATTGACAGCAGACAATCAATGGACCTTGTTTGCCCACAACATTTTGCTGAAATTTCACTAATGTAAACTTCCTTCTATTTGCTATTTTCGTCTCATATTGTACACACAAAAAGCTGCTGAAGTGTCTCTCTTCAGCTTCATGCGCTTTGAAGAAATGACAAACTGTCTAAATCATATTTGAACTGTGTTAATGGATAACTACCTGCAAAAGAAAAAGAGGGCTTTGTTTTAGCTTCCCTAACCTGGAGATTTTCTGCATTGATCATTAATCATGTAATGATCAAAATAGTATTTTCAAGCAGTAAACATATATATCTTAATGTTTGACTTCAGAACAAAATTTACAATCTCTTTTTATTTCGAAATGAGCATCACACCATAAATGTTTGTTTTTTTTTCATTTTCTGTGCACTGTAGTGAACACCACATATGTGAGAATTAATACCGTATGGTTTTGTTTAGCCATGATCCCATAAAGGCCAAGCAGCGGGAGAAAGATGAGAAAGATTTTCGAAAGAAGTTTAAGGTGAATCTGTCTTACTTTTGTCCATTTGTATTTTACAGATTAGCTTTGATTCTCGTTGATCATTTGCCATGAGAAGATGTCAGATATCCTAAATTGTAGTAAAAATATAACATGTATGAAACTATTTAACAGTTTGAAGGCCCCATCCGAGTTCTGTACACCATGATGGTGGATCCTAATGCCAATCTGAAGAAGGGTGGGAGCAAGTACCTGGATGTGGTCCGTGAAGAGATTCTCGATGTTATACAGGAGACCAGCAAGAAGCATGTTCTTTGCCGTAATATACAGGGGAAATGTGAGTCACACACACACCACCTGCTGGAAAATATATGCTATTGAAGCTTTGGCTTTTTTCTTTTCCAGAGCACTGAGAAATAAAGATCTCCTTTAATCTGTTTCAAATAAGTGTGTTAAAGTAGTATAAGTAAAAATAGAAGTATAAAATGATTTATCAGTATTAATAATCGTATGCTTTTTCTCATTGCACAGTTGGATATGTACCTTTGAATTACCTTATGCATGAGTATGTATTCGTTTTAATTTTTAAATTTAAATACAGTAATACAAGTAATTCATATTTGCTTAATATTTTGAAATGTTATCAAATGCTCTACTTCCATTTTCAGTGAGAATGAGGTTTATGATGACATTGATACTGCTTCAGGTACACACACACATACACACACACACACACACACACACACATAATCTTATACACATCTTATGGTTTCATCCCATCAAAAGAGGGTTTTATTTAGTTTTATTTGTATTATAATAGCAAATTTGATTTATTGTTTGTTTGTTTGCTTACTGGCAGATATATATGACAATGATGACAGCTGACCTGCTTGAAGATGATGGTTATCATCCATGTAAAAGTGTTTTCACCTGAGAAAGCAAAAAGAGACTGAGCACCATCGAATGAATGACTGACATAGTTTGAAGATGTTTGCTTTAGGAAAACTAAAGCTCAACGCTTTGTACATTGTAGAAATAAGTATTACGGAACATTATAATTATTAGAAATGTTATGATTGAAAGAATATTTTGTAAAGAATTTGACATTTGTAATTATCATAGTGATGTTTTTTTTATATATTTGTTTACTGTCAGATTTTTTTTCTCTTTTTTTTTTTGTTACATATATGACAATCCAAATCTGTTCAAATGAAAATAATTTGTTTGTTTGTTTGCTTGTGTTGAGGTTCGCTATTTACTTTTAAACGTGCTGTTTCAATAATGATGCTAGTCTTTTTTTTTTTCTTTTTCTTTACAAACACTTAAAATGCAATGCCACTGCCTGTTTTCTTTGCCAGCACACCCAACTATGATTGGCAGGTGCAGTAGACACCTTGACGCCGTCACAGTTGCGCTGAAATCGGCTCTTGGCTGCTTTGGTCTGACGTGAATATGAATAATTTCCTGTACGAAGTCTATTTAGCTAACGGAAGACTGCTGTCAAAAATATGAATTTTAAACTAGTTTAGAAAACAAAACAAGCTTTTTATATGTTTAATATGTCTTAGGTTCTGCAAAGTAAAGGCACTACGTCACATCTTTCGTCTAGGAAATTTGCAAAAGAGCCTCTTCGCAGGGTTGAGTGTCTGCAGATGAGAATTGGACTAAAATCATGCAGAATTCAGTCGAGTCATTCATAAATGCCTTAGAGTCATACAGAGAAAGAGATTAAGTGGTAAGTTTGTATTTACATGTATGTTATAGACAGCACGTCAATAATACACCCGTTGTTTACATTTATTAAGGCTACATTAAATAGATATGGCTCAATACTCAATCTTCACACGTTTTCATGTGAATAACTAGTCAGGAATGCGTGTAATCTTCACTATTTGTACAACATTGTTTCATTTCAAGTCGGACATGACGAAAGAACTCATTCAGGATTCAATTTCTGAGTCGAATTAATTCTGTAAGCGCTCCGGCTGGTTTACAAGCGTAAATGATTCAATACAATGAACCGACTCTTAAGAGTCATTCACTCGGGAATCGGGACACTGGTCGATCAATGCATGTTTATAGGTCAGATTTAGATTTGTGCCAATAAATAATGAAATAAAATAATGCACTCACCCTGATAAACAGCAAATTTAAAGTCGTTTCATGAAACACGATGGAAACACAAACACGTGGTTGAAATGAAACCAAATATCGACATCTCGAGGAACATCTGTGGAATTATTAACTAAATTTCGTATAGAAACAAATTATTCTGAGAATAATACTTACTACATCTCCTTAACCCTGTAAATCCGGATATATTAAATAATAGTCATATATATATATATATATATATATATATATATATATGCATAGTTTTATGATGTGTAGCCTATCATACATCAGGCTTAGATGTGAACAACCATCCATTAACGAGCCTAATGTACATTTTATTTCGAAACGAAAGTAATAATCTCAGATTCAAGATCAGAGTCGGGGGAATTCTGGAACCTCTCTGGCTGGTTCTCTAAAATGAACTGACTCATTTAGATCTAAATTCTCCTGGTAAATAATAAAATATAAATGTACTCGCTGTCTGAAAAACACACGTCGCACGAGCACCCTTTACTGGCAGAAATACCAGAAATCTCAATATTTAGGTCACTTATAAACTTTTCACACAGTTCTCCTAGCCAGCTTTGCACAGCAGTGTCTCAAGTCTACTTAGTACTTCATAACACTAGCAAAGATTGTCCTCCAACACAATCTCCACTTAGTCACTCATGAAACAATGACCTAAAAACTCTAACAACAGGTAGCATTACACAAGTTTTCTTTTGTAAAATGTCTTTACAAAATAAGAGCTAGGCCTACTCTCTGTTTGTAATTCACTGCAGTATAGCCATGTTACATAGTTCATATTTACATTACAGTACAAAATCATTCCTATTCCCCAGGTGTTTAGCTACAGCTTATTGTTTTGATAGTATTTTAGATTTGGAATATATACTGTAGAAATGTAGCAAGAAATGTCAGATTATGTTAGGTTCTGAACTAAAGTTTAACAGTTTTGAAAAGATTATATAAACTTGTAAATTGACGAGTAATATTTTGGTGTCTGAGAGAGGGGAAAAAAAAGTAATTTGTAATTTCAAAGAGGTAGTCATTGAATGTAATATTGTGCCAAAGCAATGATAATGATCCTCAGTTTAGTCACATAGACTGCTGTTGATCACTGTGTGAAAAGAGTTTTGCAAAAGTGACCAAAGTATTGAGAAATTGGTTCTAGCGATTGTTAAAAAAAAGTAAGCACTTTTATCTTGGTTGAATTGTATGAATATTATTAATGCAATGCATTTAAGTTGTCCGATTTAGATTTCTCACAGTAAAAGTAAAATCACAATCTGATACACAAGGCAAATTGAATCAGTTGACTGGTTTCATGAATCACAATAGATTCATCCAACTCGAGTGGTTGAAATGAAAACAAATCTGAGGAACATCTGCGGCACTGACAAACTATTATCATAACTTTATGCGAGGACAGACCACACAAAATCTGCTTAAAAACAAGATGATTTCATTTTTATTATATTTTACCAAATTGTCAAAATATAAGGTATAAACATATCATTTATGATCTTAAATTCTATACATAGGCCTATTTTAACTAGTAGCAGTTGTAAAACAAGTATTTCACTGCTAAATTGCACAGATCACATTCAATTTTCCTGAGCAATTTGATCTTTTCTCAGTGTGTATTTGTGTTTCAGAGTTGATACTATGAAAAGAATCGCCCCTCTTTAAATATATATATATATATATATATATATA
>NW_015639085.1:646690-647053 GCF_001515625.1 Sinocyclocheilus rhinocerous
ATATATATATATATATATATATATATATATATAAACCAAATTTTTTGGTAAAAGAATAAGCTGTTACTCATTTAATCTGAAGTATATTTATCCATTGCTCGCTTAGATGCAATGATTTTTCTTATGAGCCTGTAGATGATTTGGTGAATCTCCTCCCACTTGAAGAGCACTGGTATGTAGGGCTGGGTTTTGACACAAATTTCACGATTCGATTCGATTCTCATTCACAAGCTTGCGATTCGATTCGATTACCGATTCGATTCAATATCGATTATTTTGGATATATATCAGGTACAGTACATGCCAAATTTTCTCAAGGAAAAAAAATATCTCGACTAATGCTGTAAAATATACATGAGAGTC
>NW_015639085.1:650231-663723 GCF_001515625.1 Sinocyclocheilus rhinocerous
GCTGCCAGTGATCAAAATATTGAATATGAAGTCATTGAAAACGATAGTTTTGAGAATATAGTTGAGATCGTGAATATGAGGCAGATGCTGAATGTACTGTGGAAGTGCGCTAGATATATAGGTCCGGGTCACTAAAGACCCGAATATGTAATAATGATTGGTGAAACATTCATGCATTTAAGGGTTAATGACGTTTTTAAAATAATAAAGTTACAATTACATAATAATGTTTCTACTTCAATTCGTTTTTTTTTTTTTAAATATAAACATAATGGTGGCTGTCATAAAAACTTGATGGATTTATTCAAACATAAATTAAACATTGAAGAACAGTAAAATGTATAATGAATATGTTATTTGGTGCATATATTTAGCAAAATGCTAAAATTCTATCTGACTAATGAGTTTATGGTCACCATATATGCTTTTTCTGAGGTAAATGTGAAGTTATGTGACATTGTTTACAAGACGTTATATTGACGTCTTTGCGCGGCTGAAACACTGATTGAGCGATTACATGAGACAGCCACATACTGTACATTATTGTTTCTCCTCTATGCCCCGCCTTTCTGAAACGCTTCATTTTTACAAAGCTCATCAGTCTGAAAAAGCGAGGTGTGCTGTGATTGGCCAGCTATCCAGTGCGTTGTGATTGGCTGAATACCTCAAGCGTACTCCCCTTAACATACTGTGATGCCCTGTCAGGCCGGAGCGATGATTCAAAAACATGAAAACCCATTATAAACGAGGCATTCGCTGCATCCAGTGGGGACATAATTATGGATTGTAATGACTTATACTGTCTTTTTACGCGTTGCATCGCGCCGCGTAAACATAAAATTTGTGATCGGAGAAATGACAAACAACAAGCCCTACTCTACACTGGCCAAAAAACTCGCTTTGATGACCTGTCCATGCTGACGTACTCCACCAGCTATGGGTTAGGAGCCTCGGTGAGGACACAGGATGGCTCTGTTTAAATGTAACACTTGGAGTTTTGAAGGAGAGTCTTATTTAATGGCTTTTTTTCTCAGGAGGAGGATGCTTTGGTGCGCTGGATGTCAATTCTGAATAATGTAGCTGATCAGTTATGATCCTGCGAGCACATCGCCTGGGCGGCAGATGCAGAGCTCATCAAAACCAAATCTTACAGGTGGTGGGTGCTGAGCACTGGCCTGTGGGGCTTATCACTCATCCTCAACATACTCGGGTAAAGGCAGAGAGTGGAGTGAGCACACGAAACATGAAAGTGCTGGACACTTTTTTTTACATAAAAAGTTTCATAATCTACAAAGAAAAAATAAAATAAGTACTTTTTTGAACTTCACTTTTTTAAAAGAATCCAAAATATGCTTTTGAAAACAGCAATGGGAAAAAAAATATTTAAATATAATTTTCATAAGTTAAAATTTAGGGGTTGGGGTTTGGGACAGCCACCTCCCAACTGAAAGAACCCAATAAATGATTATATATATATATATATATATATATATATATTAAGCTTACTAATATTTTAAATATTATTGTGGGTTTCAATAGATAATAGAAGGATCTTAGTAAACATTTTTTTTTTCATTTAAACCTGGAAATAAAGTTTTTTGTTAAGATAATGTAAAATAAAGAAAAGTTATGAAATAAAATCCACTAATTAAGTTTAAATATTTGTTATAGAATTACTAACCCTGCCTCCTATTATGCCTCCTATATAGTAGGCAAAAAGCTGTTGTAGTACAAGTAGCCCTGCGTTCCATTCGCAAGGGCTCATCCCTATGTCCTAATCCCTTCAAAGGGTTTACCCTCCAGGAGTGAGAGCTTTGAAGGGTTGAAGGGTGTAGGGGACCAAACAACTGTTTCTTGACGTGCCGTTCTGCATCATCATCCCGTGCCCACGCTTTGAAGGGTTGAAGGGTGTAGGGGACCAAACAACTGTTTCTTGAAGTGCCCTTCTGCGTCATCATCCCGTGCCCACACGGAGGCGCCGTCATCATGCAAAGGATCATGGGAGCCCGAAGTGTCCATCAGTTGTACCCTTTGAATTCCTTCGTTCTGAACGGCCCTTTGAAGTGGCCAGTTTTGAGCACTTCAGTTTGGAACGACCCTTCAATATGGCGGCCATGATTGTTTTCACTCCGAAGTGCTCTTCGGAGGGCGATATATCCCATTTGGAACGCACAGTAGTATGTCTGAGGGTTATTATAGTTAATTAAAAGTTGAACCTAAAATAAACATTAACTGAGATAAAATAAATGTAATTTTTTTTTTTCAACTAGTTTCCAAGGTGACATACATTTTCATTTAGTTTATTAGAATAACTCAAATTAAAAAAATAATTAAAACTATATAGACATGAAAAAAAAAAAAATATATATATATATATAACAAAAACACACACAAAAAACTTCTAAATTAAAATGAAAACGTAAAATATAAAAATGACTTAAAAATAGTAATAAAAGTTACAATAGTATCTCAGTTATACTAAAATAGCACTGGTATGTAGATGATCCAGATGATCCACTTCCACTGTAATCCTGAAGTACACATCCAGTGGACACTTATCCCATAAGGCCAAAAGTGAGTAGGAGAATTCAGGAAAGTGACGCAACTGACCTTCGGTCAAATAGCAAGGCCAACATGTGTTTATATAGTATGCCTGGACTGGCATACTAGTCCAGGCTTTATTGAACATATAATTTTATTG
Organism: Sinocyclocheilus rhinocerous; assembly: GCF_001515625.1. NCBI lineage: Eukaryota > Metazoa > Chordata > Actinopteri > Cypriniformes > Cyprinidae > Sinocyclocheilus > Sinocyclocheilus rhinocerous. Next base: position 652,933 of record NW_015639085.1, read on the forward strand.
CAAACAAACACTTTATTGAACATATAATTTTTTTAAATAAATGTTTTAACAAATGTAGTACCTACTCAGCATGTGATTTCGGATGCACTGAAATTTTATTTCAATATTACTTTTATGTTAAACTAACGAAAATGAAAATGAGGTTTTAGATTTTAGTTGTAGTTAACACTAATAACCCTGTACTGTGCAATTTGTGTTTGTTTTTGGTAAACAGCAAAAGTCTTTGTGTTTAGATCCATTAGGTCCATCCTGTTTCTTAAGAGAAAAGCGCAGACGTGTCAAAGGTCAGGTTCAGCTGAGAGCAGGTGGGTGTTAATTTTTAAAAGTGTGACGCTTAGGTCTAAATGTTAATGTTTCCATATTCACTGCACAAACACAGATTGGCTCTTTGTGTCTGATTATCAGGGAGGAAGCATTTCTCAGGAAGCTGCGCTCCGGAGGCAGATCCGAGGGGAAGTGTTCAGTATCCTGAGCAGTTTGGCAGATCTCGGCAATGCCATTCATTGGATGCTGCCTGGATTTCTGTGGGCTGGACGGTTTCCTCCATGGCTGGTGGGACTGATGGGAACGACCTCCTCACTGATAGGCCTTCTACCGATCAGCTCTGGTGATCAAGGACTTGCAAATTTGCAGATTTCCTCTCAGACCTATTGGTTACTGTTGATAAAGTGCTAATTGTTGGAGATTTTAACATTTACATTGATAATACAAATGATGCATTAGGACTTGCGTTTACTGACCTAATAAACACCGGGCACACTCATCGTTTTAATCATATGCTAGATTTAATTATATCGCATGGAATTGATCTTACTGATATAGATATCGTACCTCAAAGTGATGATGTTACTGACCATTTCCTTGTATCGTGCATGCTGCATATTACTGATATTAACTATATGACTCCGCGTTATCGTCCGGGCAGAACTATTATTCCAGCCACTAAGATGGATTCACAAATAACCTGCCTGATTTATCTCAACTGCTCTGTGTACCAATAAGTACACATAAACTAGACGAAATGACTAGCAACATGGGCACTATCTTCTCTAATACAGCGTATAATACTTCAGCTTCATTAAATACAAGATTTTTATTTAGCACAGTGGCTATATGAACAAATCCAGACACCACCCGATCTAAATATTCCCTCACAGTTTAATAGTAATGACTTTATGAATTTCTTCACTGACAAGGAGCATGTTCCTAGAGCATCATTGGATGGCTTTACTCTTACAAAACAGTGGCAGTGTTGATTTCATGTCTGTAATAATTATGTGTTATGTAATAATTAATTATTATGTTTAATAGTGTGCCATTTATACAGGCTAACTGATAAATCTGTATTTAGGAATTTTGTCAAATTCTACACAGGTGAATAATTAAAAAATAAATTAATATAATTGTATATAGATGAATGGATTTGTGAAAATGTATACTAATAATTTGTAAATGTTTCACGCGTAATTGCAAAATAAAGTATTATTTTTTTCAATGATTCTTCCAAATGTGAAAAGCCTTTAATTTCGCATTTATATTTTTAGAGTCATTTTTATAACGATTTAAATAGACATTCTGCTCACCTCGTTTGATGACACGATGGATTAGTCATGTCTTGACCTGGTGCGCATGCGCAGTGCAAATGTTCTGAACTACGTTGAAGTTTTGTGGAGTCGCACGATAACACAGTGAAAACCGGATAAAAGTTCTCCGTTCTGTACAAAATGAATCCCGTTGGTTTGTAGGAATGTCTCACTAAGACACAACATCCTTTTGACCGGCTCCAATCTCCAGCCTTTTAAGCGACTGCCAGGATTTGCTTGAGACTGATGATTAGTTATTGATGAAGATCTAGATAAAAGGTAAGCTGTTATATTAAACAACACTAAAGTTAATTTACAGATCTTTCGTTTTTGTGTGTTTGGATCATGTGTTCACAAAAATCTAATTTCTACTTGTTGCTCTCTCATGATGCTTGTATGTATAAACAGTGGCATGCTGCTCTTTGAACCATCTACTTACGCACACAAATCTCATTATCTGCATCTTATCTTTGTAGACCACGCTATAAATTTACTTCACCAAAAAGTACTGTGATTGTTCCATGGTACAGTGATTGCTTGATACTTTGAAGGGAACTAAGCAATGAATACCGCATTCATATACAATGGTATTAATAGTTTTCGGATTCTCATACTACCATGTGTATTTTGTCATGCTTTTGATGACTTGACTATAATTATAAAATGGGGAAAATAATAATAATGAAGATTGAGATTGTATGATGAAATATTTTGCCGGAACAGTACGTATAGTCACTAGAAAAGCACATCAACTGGTCACTGGGGTTCCTCAGGGATCAGTTATTGGACCCCTCCTCTTCTCCATATAGCCTACACTACATCACTGGGACCCATCATACAGGCACATGGTTTCTCTTACATTTGCTATGCTGATGACACACAGCTCTACTTTGCTTTAATCTTACACTTTAATAATCTGTTATTTAGGTCATTTTACATGGATCAGGGCTCTTCTTGAAGATGAATGGTTATTAAGCGTCTTACTTAAGGGAAGCCGAGAAGTCACTGGATGAGGCAAAGAGTACCAGCAGTAATGGCAGATGATTTTCTCTACAATGGAGGTTTGGAGTCAGCACAGAATTCCCAACCTGATGCAAATTGGACTCCTAATGGTTCTGATTACTCAATTAACCCTCCTGAATTCTCAAATTCACACAGTGAAAATTGGCAGAGCCCTGAGTTGGAGGATCTAGATTCCTATAACCCCATCGAGCCCCCACCACTGGACTGGAGGTCCGACTCTTCCAGCGAGGCCGGTGCAGTTGTAGAACTTGAAAGCTCTTCGGTGGGAGATTTTGAGGCTTCTGGATCTTTCAACACGGAGTTGAATGAAGACACAGTGTCTGCAGTAAGTGATTACGGAGCTCAGGACTCCAGCGAAGCTTCTGACAAAACCGAAGAGCTTTTGGCTCAAGAAATGTGTGAGAACAAGCCTGAAATTCGTGTTTTTCAACAGCAGGACGAGCAGCGAGAAACAAAAGAGAATTATGTCGAGGACAGAGATAGAAAATTGAGGAATCAAGAAATGAAAAGAGAGAAAATTGAAGAAAAAAGTGGGAAACATGATATTGACCACTCGCACATTCAAAGTCTCCTCACTCAGCTCCATCTTTTTCATCCATCACCAACTAATCCTGCCCACTGCACACCTGATGAATTAGCCAATCAGGGCGCTCCGCATAATTCGTATACTCCAGCGGAGGCCGCTGCTTCCTCCTTGCAAGAGCTTGAGTTCAATGTCCAGTCAGCATGTGCAGATGCAGATAGAAACATCCCTGAGGCTTTGCTCTTTTCACATGAGTATCAGAAAGATCTACTACAGCTGCTAGAGGAGCCAGAGCCTGAAGAACCCAGAACTGCCCCACTGTTTGTTCACACACTCTTGGTGACCCCCAGACATCAGTCAGGACTCAGAAGGCAGAGCAGTGATGCAGATGAGATGATCTCCATATCTCACAGCGAGGATGCTTGGCACAGACACCTGCAGGATGAGCTGCTGGTCTCAGGAATCACAGAGGAGGATCAGTGGACGCCGTCTGAAGGCCTGAGCGCGGATCAGTCCAGCTCTCCAAACAACAATCTGGTGAGATTTTAGTCCTTTTTGATTGTAGTTAGTTAGGCTGTGTTCCATTGAAGGCAAATGCGGGAAATTACTGCTTAACATCATTCACCATAGAAGTGTCCCACTGCTTGACAGAAAAGCTCATTTAACGCAGTTTACACCGTTATTTCTATGGAAGTCCATTTCTGCTGTGGAATAAAACAATATCGGGAATTGCGACTTTTTATCTCACATTCTGACTTTATTTTCGCAATTCACAGAAATAAGTTCTCAGAGTTGCATATCTATTGCACAAAATTCCAACTGCAATTTCAAGTTTCTCACAATTAATGTCTCATAATTCTGACTTTTTTTCTTGCAATTCAGAATTTATATCTCTTTTCTGAGAAAAAAAGTCTGAATGACGATATGTTATCTCAATATTTAATATGTAAACTTGGAGTTTAAATAAAGTTAGAATTGTGAGATAAAAAGGTCCAATTATCTTATTTTATTTTATTTTATTCTGTGAAACAGGAAACAGGTTTCCATATGTTTCTGCACCTGTAATCAGATCAGATTTTATCACGTAATCTTCAGCATCATGTGTGATGTTGTTATTTTTATGTTGATATTTTTAATGTGCTTTTCCAAAGTGAAAGTAGGATATTCTGACTTTCTGAGTTGAATGAAACAGCAATGGAACCAAAGAGTTAAGTTATTTATGTGATGTCATTCATTTTCCTTTGTCTTTTAACAGGAAGCTGAGACACAGCCAGCTTATAAGAATGGTATGAAGTTCAGTGTAGAAGTATTTACAAGTTGTGCTTTCACAGCTCTTGTGATATAGTTGATAATGTAATTTTTTTGTTGTTCTAAGTGCCTGGACCATGTGATCCTGAAGACCTCCTGGATGGGGTGATCTTTGGAGCTAAGTATCTCGGATCTACACAATTACAGTCTGAGAAAAATCCCTCCACCAATGCCCGGATGGCTCAGGCGCAGGAAGCTGTGGATCGCATCAAGGTGGAAGAATATTATTTATTTATAAATAAGCAAATTTAACAAAATTCTGTCAAGTATAATGACAGGAATCAACAATAAGGATTATATCTGCATGCCCAGTTGAGCCACTGTTATAAATTTAAAATAAATAATAATTGAATAATTTAACATGTATTGTATTGTTTAACAACAATTTTAAAAGTAAAAGAAAGTCCAAAGTAAGTCCAGGTAACCAAAATGACTAACTTAAAATATCCAAAAAGGTTATAAAGGTGTTGTAACATGAATCCATATGAAAATAAAAAAAGTGTTGTCCTAAAGTGCATCTGGTACTCAAAAAAAAAAAAAAACCTATGGGGGCACCAGAAGGGAAGTAAAGCACAAACGATTTTAGGTGGATGTTATCATCACGTAAAAAAGAAAATTCCACATACAGACTCTCGTATAGATTTTCGTATTTACAAATCCTTTATTTGCAGGGCTACATATTAAGAAACATTGTATCTTCCCAAACAGGCCTTCATCTAATAATGAATGCACAATCTCCCATGTTTGATTAAGTCTATATATGTGTGTTTTAATGTGAATGAAAGCCTGAATTAAATCTGTTAATCATATACAGTGTTTATTTCTCTTCAAGAGACTTAAATTAAACTGCTCAGTTCATACAGATTCATGTAACAATGCCTGTATGACATTTTGGATCTTCAAAGTTTTGGTTACCTGGACTTTAAAGGATTGACAGAAACCACTTAGGTTTCTTAATTTGTGTAATATCTTATTTTGTGTTTCGAAGATATGAGTCGTATGAGTTTGGAATGACTTGGAATGATGGTTTTTAATTTTCAACCTGTTAAAAAAAGTTTGGCTTGGACCACTAAGGAACAGCCCACACTCTTTCATTATGGTGACGAGTTTTACACGAGAAACCTTTACTCATATTTTCTTTAGAAATTCTACAAATCTAGTTTGTCAGTTTTAACATGGCTAATACACCATTTGATATATTTGCATGTCTATCTAGGCACCTGAAGGAGAGTCTCAGCCTACGACAGAGGTTGATCTGTTCATTTCTACACAGAGAATCAAAGTACTGAGTGCTGACACACAGGTTAGACAAATTACAAACCTGACAGTCCTTCTTAAGTTTTTTGATGTGAGTGCTGTCTTCTTTGATGTGTGGCTGATTTCTCTCATGCTTCCAGGAGGCCATGATGGACCATGCTCTGCAAATGATTTCATACATCGCAGACATTGGGAACATTATAGTTTTGATGGCCCGCAGGAAGCCAGCCAATCACAAATCAGCAGACTCGACGGCTAGCTCTGCAGCACCACCGAAGAAGTGCTGGATGATCTGCCACGTGTTTTCTTCAGAGGATGTGAGTGTTTTCTGCAGATGTTTCTGTGTGATGTCCACCTCGATAAAGATTTGGTTTGCAGTGGATAAAGTAAAAAGCTTCCATTATCATTATTATAGGGGTTTTATTATGCATTTACTTAGAAATATGCCTTTTGGGGTATTATTTGATCTACATTTCATAGTTTCTTACTCTTATTGGTGTCTTCTTTAGGCTCAGATCATCGCACAGGCCATCAGTCAGGCTTTTGGTGTTGCATATCAACAGTTTCTGTACGCTAACGGAATAAAAGCTAGCGATCTGAGGCCAGGCGAGTACAGCGATTACCTCGGCACTCAAGAACTTTATAACGGAGACCTGGTTCACTTTTCTCGGTCTGAAAACATTCGAGAGGTAAGGATGTCTTCCCCTCTATGTGGATCTGTGCTGAAAGTTGTTGCTTTCAATGCTATGGCTAGATAGCATGAAGAAACCCATTCACCTCTTTTTATTTTCAGGTGTGCATAACAAAAAAGCCTGGAGAGATATTAGGCCTCGCGATCGTGGAGTCTGGCTGGGGCTCCATCTTGCCGACTGTGGTAGTAGCCAATCTGCTACACGGCGGCCCTGCAGAACGTTCTGGAAAGCTGAGCATTGGCGATCGCATCATGTCCGTTAATGGCACCAGTCTGGTGGGCCTCCCCATTGCCACCTGCCAAAGTATCATACGAGTAAGACCAACCAGAAATTAAAACTAAAGTTTCGAATTCCTCTGCATCTTGTGCCAAAATGTTGATTTATCATATTCTCTAGGATTTAAAGAACCTTTTGATAATAAAGCTCAGCATCGTTCACTGTCCACCTGTCACCAATGCGATCATTAAGCGTCCAGACCCCAAGTATCAGCTGGGCTTCAGCGTGGAAGATGGGATTGTAAGCTGCTGTTTACTACTATTTTATAACACTATGTTTGTGAAACTGTACTGAGCGTCTGACATTCCGTCAACGTGATTTCTGCAATAGATTTGCAGTTTAATGCGGGGTGGAATAGCTGAGCGGGGTGGCATTCGAGTTGGTCATCGTATCATTGAGATCAATGGACAGAGTGTCGTAGCTACACCTCATGAGAAGATCATCCAGATCCTGTCCAATGCTGTAGGAGAGGTAAGAGGATTGTATTTTGCTTTAAACATATTGCCCACTTTATACTATGTTAAAGGGGTCATATGATGCTTTTTTAAAGATCATTATTTTGTGTATTTGGTGTAACAGAATATGTTGACATGCTTTAATGTTCAAAAAACACATTATTTTTCAAATACTGTACATTATTGTAGGTCCTCTATGCCCCGCCTCTCTCAAACGCTTCGTTTTCTACAAAGTCCCTCCTTCCGACAAGCGCAGTCTGCTCTGATTGGCCAGCTGACCCAGTGCATTGTGATAGGCCGAACACCGCAAGCACTCGTCGGAAATGTAACGCCCCTTACCATAATCGCGAGCTTCATCTTTCAAAATAAATGTAAAGACAGAGCCCGAAAGGGGAACAGAGTCACGTGACAGACACAGTGATGAAGCTGGTATGTGTTTGCAGTACACAAGCCACGGTTAAGACAGCTGACTCCACTGTGAGTGACCCTGTCTCTCTCTCTCACACACACACACGCACGCGCGCACACACGATGCGCAAAACTCCACATTTGAACAGTCAATAGCAAATACTTAAACTAATAACAAAACAGTAGCTGATTCAGAAGCGCCAGATTGTCATAGCAAAGTCAGAATTACCTCCTCTCCTAGGTTCACGAAACGGTCGTCCATAAAATGCATTGCTGTTCTGTTGTAAGTAATCTTAAAGATTCCTAAATGCATCTACTTCCGGAAGGCCAAATAAAGTGCTTTTGCTTTCACCTAGAAACACACAGCGTCTCCCTGACATAGCTGCTTCAACACTAACTGCGGTTACTGAAACCACGCCTTCTTTCTTTGCGTGAACATTTGGGCGGCATTATGCTAATATTCCCACATAGTGAGGTAGATATGTGGGGGCGTGTTAGAACGAGCCGTTTTAGGGGGCGTGGCAGAGTCTTAACTTTGATAAAGAATATCTCTTTGGTTTTGAGACTTTAGTCTTTGCAACTTCAGGGATCTTATCTATGCACAATCAGCTTGTAACACTCCAAAGAGAAAGGAAAACTTGAAATCGCATCATATGACCCCTTTAAGAATGATTTAAAAACTTAATGAAATTAGATCTGTCCATTCAGACTTTTACACTTTCCAAAAAAAAAAAAAAAATCAGTGTCAATCATGACAACTCTCGGAAGATTTTAGCATGGTGATGGATATGACTTTTCATGACTGAACTATATATTTATTAATAAGATTTCAAACTATATATGGATGTGGTTTGGATCTTGTTTTTTTTTTTTTTTTCTGTTCATGCTACATGAAACAAAACAAACTTGAATCAAGATTTTTACTGGTGAAAACTATCATAGTATTTATTTTTTCTGGTTATTGAAGTCTACATAGTACATAGTACATTAAGTGATAGTTCACCCAAAAATGAAAATTCTGTCATTAATTACTCACTCTCATGTCGTTCTAAACCATCTTCAGAACACAAATTAAGATATTTTTGATGAAATTTGAGAACTTTCTAGCCCTGCATAGACTACCACGTTCATAGCCCAGAAAGGTAGTAAGGACATTGATAAAATAGTCCATGAGACAGCAGTGGGTCAACCGTAATTTTTCGAAGCCACGAGAATACTTTTTGTGCGCAAAGAAAACAAAAATAACGGCCTTATTCAACACTTTCTTCTCTTCCATGTCAGTCTTCAATGCATGTTCACGAGAGTACCATGCCGTATGTGTGTGGTACTGCTGACGCTGAAGTTGCATTCTGACGTAGATTGTCCATCTCAAATAAGTAAGGCTGGAAGTCATCCTCTCTGTTGAAATCTTCAGACATGCTTACGACATGTACAGCGTGTGTCTTCTGCTTGTAAACAAGGTGCAGCGTATCTAGGTGTTCTGTCGATTTGTGCTACCCTGTCAGATTTAGCTACCTCCCATTAAAACAGTAGGTAGTACAATTCGACAACGAAAAATTCTAGCTTTCAAATTATGGATTATTAACGTCTACACCTACCCCAACCCTAAACCTACCCGTACAGTAATTATGTGTTATTCGCGGTTGTGGCTAGAAGGGATACAGCTACGGCCGGAAACCAACAATAAATAAATAGTTCTAGCTAGTAGATAGTGTTTTATTAATGTCTACACCTACCTCAACCCTAAACCTACCCCTTACAGTAATGCAAATACAGTAATTATTGTTCAGTGTGAGAAAAAGGATGCAATATTGATGTGTGCATGCGCAGTAAGCCCTGGTAGGACAGTCTGACCGGTTGGATAAAATGTCAGGACACCAGCACCTGCGTCAGCAGCACATGTATGCCCCATGTTACTCTCCAAAACGCGCTTCAAAGACTAACACTGAAGAGAAGAAGTTGTTAAATAAAGGCATTACTTTTGTGTTCTTTGCACACAAAAAGTATTCTCGTAGCTTCATAAAATGAAGGTTGAACCACTGATGTCACATGGACTACTTTAACGATGTCCTTACTATCTTTCTGGGCCTTGAACGTGGTAGTTGCATTGCTGTCTGTGGAGGGTCAGAAAGCGGATAATCTAAAAATAAAAAATGTAGGACATTGACTTGGTTCTGTGCATCGGTTGCTGATTATGAGATGTGAGCATTGCACTCAAAAATGGAGACAGATTAACTTGAGCTTGCAGGGGTGGGTTCAAGCTGATTAAATGATTGGAGAAGTCGCCATACATCACCAGAGAAGAGTCTTGTCTTTTACACTCAAAAGATGTTATGACATTCCAATTACTTGGACAAATTTTTCTCAATAAGAGCTATAACATGCATTTAGAAAATAGATAGTGGCACCTATCGTGTCAACTTTAAAGTAGTCATAATTGTTTTTCTCTGATTTGTAACAGATTCATCTGAAGACTATGCAGACATCAACGTACCGTCTCCTGACTGGTCTAGATCAGCCCGTGTTCCTTTAGAAGGCGGGTCCTCTCAGGTTCTCTCGGTCACATGCAAATTTGCCACGAAACATTTGACTGAGGTGTAGAAAAATGATTTTATTTCAACTCTGCCTTTTAGCAGATGCATTAAAGCGGAACAGTGTAAGAATGTATAGAGATCATGGACCTCCATTTTAAAGCTGTTTTAGAGCTGCTTATTTAACTGCTGCTTCATATGTGTACATTTGTTTTTGCTCTTGCTGCTGAGCCAAGGTGCCTGAAAACAAGCCTTGTGTTTGAATGACTATGCATTAGAATCCACACTTAAAATGAATCTTGAATCATCTTGAACCTTCCATCTCAAGCTTCCAGCACTTCTGCAATATCGCAGTACAGTTTTGATGTTCAGTGTTTTTAAATGGTTTACATGCTCTTTACAGAGCTCAAGAATTAGTGCCTGTAAAAAATAAATGGACCTATGCCTGGGTTTGTTTTTAGCTGTAGAGAGAGGTATATTTTAATAACTGCTGTAATGGATGTTTATTAAAGATAGTACATAAAGACCTTTCCCTTGTCTTGTGTTTAATTAAAGGTGCAGTAGGAGATCTTGGAAAATGCTAACTTTAGCCTGATAGCACTGAAACGAACGTCCCACCCTCCCTGCAATAGCCGTCCAAAGCCACGCCCCCGAACGCATATATGCTCACTCACAGACCAGAATACCAGAGACAACATTACTACAATAGGCTACATCAGTGGTTCCCAATTCCAG
>NW_015639085.1:664071-670863 GCF_001515625.1 Sinocyclocheilus rhinocerous
TTATGTCACACTTCTCTAGTAAGTTTCGTCTGTGTGTGAAGACGCTGCGCAGCGCAAATCAGTGAATAAATGTTCCGAAGTGAAGTAAACTTCAACGGATTTCCCCCGCTCAGGGTGTAGGGAGCAATGAACACTGTGTAGGGATCATATCGATCGGAACACAGTTCATGCACGTAGCTCTCTTCTAACTAGCTGGTTATCTGAATAGGGTGTGTTAACTAAGCGAGACATGCAAAATACATTTGCGAGGACTGGAATTGGGAACCGCTGGGCTGCCTACATCATGTGTCATTCACCGGTGAAAAAACTTTAAAAGTACTACAATACCAGGAAGGAAGATCGGGCTGTTGATGTTTGTCTGCCATTCTTGCTCTGTGTGCACAGCGTGCGTGAACGCGCTGATGACGTATCCTGTTTGCGCGAACCGGGTGCGCAGAGGTGTGCTAATACATACCTTGACAGGCTGGTAGGAAAGCCAATTAAAACGCTCGGACCGAGCGTTTTGATTGGACGAACATTTCTTGGTCCTACGCCTTCCACAGAATATATAAATACAGACAAATACATTTAGACCACTTAACTTAATGATTGCTATCGGGATGTGAAGAAACTTTCAACCAGCATAACAAAAAATGTTTCTGAAGACAATCACCTATTGCACCTTTAAGAAAGGAGTAGTACTTGTATAATACATTTGATAAAAAAATATATATATACATGTTTATATGTGTGTGTACACATATGAATGAGCAGGATAAATTATGACAGGATATATACAGAATTTTAAATTGTGACGTCCTCACGGTTCAGGTGCCGGAAATTGGCAGGGTTTATGTAAAGCCTAAGTGTGCAGACGCTAAAATGAACACAAAGCAAATGGTTGGCTACATGTCCTGAGTGCAGCGCTCTTGATTGGTTACAAGCTCAATGTGGCTTCAATTTTTGAATGGAAGCCCCGCCCATCGTTGTGCTTCCTCGAAATGATCTTGTAACACCGGCAGAGCGCACGGACTGCAGGAAGGTTGCAAACCGGCTACATTCATGAATATGGAGCTTATAATATGACAAAACTATTTGAATTTGTATTGTATAAATTTGAATTATTGACAAATGGCATTTATCAAAACTGAATATTATGTGGCATTTAACAGTTCTAAATTAGATTTTTTTTTTTTTTACTTGAATATTGAACATTTGAAATTTAACACAACTGAATTTTTTATAGTAGAGTTTTATAGACATGCATTTTCAAACAGCGAATTTTTTGTTCTGAATTCTTTGACTGCAAATATCCAGTTTTTAAAAATACAGCTTCCAAGTTTTCAAGATGAAGAGGAAATTCGGAACATCAAATTCAATATTCTAAAATTCAGGACGCAGAAATTCAGATCGTACAGAAAGTAGGTCAGGGGTAATCCTCAGGGAAGAGCAGATGATCTCCGAAAAGTCAAACGAAGCATTTTGGCCAATTAGTAGTTTTCTGGCGTTCAGATCAGGTATCCTTAGTGATTCTTAAACATTTATAGTTTATATTTAGGCCTATATCTTAGATTAGCGTTCTATTTTGTCCAATAACAGTGAATTTATTAAAAAAAAAAAATTTAAATCATAAAAATCATTCAAAAGCAATTATTGTCCAAATAAGTGTTGTAGTATAACCAGCAGGAGAGCAGTGATGTGTGAACTGAATTTGGAGAAAGTACAGTGTGTTACAGTGAAGTTATTGACTATTTTGTCCAATTACAGTGAATTTATTAAATATAAAAAAAAATATGAAAATTATTCAAAAGCAATTATTTTCAAAATAAGTGTTGTAGTATAACCAGCAGGAGAGCAGTGATGTGTTAATTGAATTTGGAGAAAATACAGTGTGTTACAGTGAAGTTATTGTCTATTTTGTCCAATAACAGAAAAAAAATATGAAAATTATTCAAGAGCAATTATTTTCAAAATAAGTGTTGTAGTATAACCAGCAGGAGAGCAGTGATGTGTTAATTGAATTTGGAGAAAATACAGTGTGTTACAGTGAAGTTATTGACTATTTTGTCCAATTACAGTGAATTTATTAAATATAAAAAAAAATATGAAAATGATTCAAAAGCAATTATTGTCCAAATAAGTGTTGTAGTATAACCAGCAGGAGAGATCACGAGAGAGAGCGGGAGGTTGCCGCTTGGTCAAGACGTGCTGACAGTCCACAAATACGTGGACTCCACCCACCATCTACTCAAGCCAATCAGATAACAGCCACATTTCGCTGACCATTTTTCCTGAACGTTTGGTGCCTTGTTCAATTGTAGTTTTCCAAAATTAAATGTAATTATTTTAAAAGCAATCAATTAATCATTCAGATTGGCTCTCCTGGTAATTCTGCAATTCCTCATTGATTGTATGTCTAGACCTTACACTGAAACTTGAAGATAACGCATGGCATTGTGTATGTGTTTTGGCAGGAAATCTTTCCCAGACCTCTTTAATGCATACATTATGCATATTTTCATGATGTCAGTTTCACTTCCATATGGTATTTGCTTTGTGCAACCCAATTTGGATATGATTTATTCTGAATATGTTACATTATAACAAACCTTTTTATTTCTACATGTATGTCAAGGTCAAATGCAGAGATGGTATCAGACACAGAAACTGCCTTCATGTCTTATTTATTTATTTCCTGATTCTTGTATGGTTTTAGGTTTATTTGTCTTTTTAAAAAAAATTTCAGATGCACTTTAGCTTAAGACAGTTCTAATATTGTAGTCTGGATTATCACTGTATCTCTTCACTGTAACGATTGTTACAATGCTTGATATGTAGCTCTTTTTATGTAGTATTTATTGTATGTACATACCGGAAATTTTATGTATGAAATGAGTAAAGTAAAGTAAAGTTTGAATGTGAAGTTTGTAATTTTCCTTATGTGCATGATGCTAGATGTTAAAATGCTGGGATATTTATATGCAAATCTCTATATATGTATCAATAAATAGCTTGGTACTGTGCAGATGCTTGGAGTGTGCACATTGTTTTATAAAAACACTGCATTGGGTTAAAAATGTCATTGATGCCATCATTAATGTCATTTTTTATCAATTAACACAAATCATAAGAGTGGTTTATTTTCAAGGTTGCATGTTAAATATTCATATATATAAGGCTAAATATTCATATATATATATATATATATATAATACCTAAATATAGTAATATCATTTTTGTATTATTATTATGCGGCCTTTATGACCTCATATTGAATAGTTGTACTTGTAACACCTCAAGACTATTTATAATTAACTGGAATAGGAAAGAAAGTTGTGAAAGTGGTTACCAGTCACAAGATTTGAGATACTTTCTCTTAAATTGTCATATCCTCCTGAGACCCAGCTATGGAGTTTTTGCCTCTGTAGTGGACATTATTCTATCAATATCAACATTTCTCATGTAATATAATATAATATAATATAATACATAATATAACTTGTCAAGTTTGAAGTGAAGGATATTTATTGGCTGAAATGGCTGGGTCTCCCAAGCTCCGCCCATTTTCCTTAGTAGCATTAGCCATTATCCATCGCGGCTTACGCCAGCTGATCTGGACCTTTTCTCCTTCTCAATTTCTTTGTTTTTGTCACTGTCGTGCTTTTGTGAGAAGGCTGTGAAATGGTTTTGTTAAATAGCAATAGCAATGAGGAACAGGATTTAATGTAAGTGTATTTTTAGCCGGTAGCTAATGACCTGATTTGTCTCAGGTTTCGCTTTTGTTAGCCGGTAAAGCTCATTCGCCAAATATAAAAAACAAACATCAGACACATCTCTCAAGTCTTCTTTGCGTTCACTGTTTTGCATTATTGAAATAAGTGATGTCTCTGTTTACAACTGTGGTCGCAGCGTAATGAGTGTTAATGTCATTTAAATGGATGTGTAGCACCTGAGCTAAGTGACAGGTCATTATTTACAGTAGAACAGCTGCAAGGTTATGGTTTAACTAATGAAACGGGAAATAATTGGCATATCTCAATAAACGGTTAGAACATAAACCGTATTTCGCTGGTGTATATGCAAGTTATTTAGTCTAAACGTGTGCCATAATGTCTTACTCGTCTTCACTAAGCGATTAAAAAATCTAATACAACACAAAACACTTAAGACAAAATAAAAAAAATGCATATGTTTTTGCAGAGATGAGCTGTGACCTATTTTCATGGCAAAGCATCTGGCCTGTAGCTAGAGCTATAAATAAAGCACACGAGTGGGTCTCAGCTGAAGGAACTGTAGTCTCATTACAACTGATACATTACGGCAAATTCATTTAAGCATGTGCAGGATCTTTAGCTGTTATGTACAAATGCACTGCTTATAATTTTTGTAATTTAGACCAATATCCCATCAACTACTGTCAGCCACATCCAGAGCTTTTATTTATTTATTTATGAAAGAAAGAACGAACTGGGCAGAGTAGGTTATGGGACGTTTCTGTCATGTTTGTGACTATTGAGTAAACCCTTTGATAGAATGGTTTAGTACAAACGACATATCTGATATATTTTTGTCTTGCAGCCTAAATGAGCCTCGCTGCTCATCTCTACCCAGCTCTCCTGCAAAACGTGTTTCTCCAGCCAAAAAGAAGCAGTTTTTTATTAACCAGGCCATTCGTAACTCTGACCTCACTCCAAGAGCCAAGGGCAAGAAGAGTCTGAGACGACAGGAAAACAGTACGTTTTGCTTTCATTTTTTAAGGCTTCCTTACATTATTCTGTTTATATTTTATTATTTTTTAAACGACTGTATTCATTATTTACTACACAGGAAATGTTTAACCAAAAATGAATATTCCGTCATCACCCCCCTGTCATTTCAAACCTGTGTGACTAACTTCTGTGCAACACATGAGGAGAAGTTTAGCAGAATGTTCACACTGCTCCTTTTTTTCCCAATATGATTAAATTAGAGAGTACCAAGCTTCAAATGTGGCCCATTTTATAGTCTATATCAGTGGTTCCCAACCCTGATCCTGGAGGCACCCCAACACTGCACATTTTGCATGTCTCCTTTCTCTGACGCACCAATTTCAGGTCTTGGAGTCTCTACTAATCAGCTGATGACCTGAATCAGGTGTGTTTGATTAAGGAGACATGCAAAACGTGCAGTGTTGGGGTGCCTCCAGGACCAGGGTTGGGAACCACTGGTCTATATGACTATTTATGCTTGGAACATGGCACTCGTAGCTTAAAATTCTAGCATTAAGGTTCTGAAACATTAGCAATATTTCAGTGAAATATTTCAGGAAGTAAGAGGTCCATTGTCTATAGAGTCAATCCATATGAATAGAGCAGTTTAATCCAAGTCTTATGAAGAGACATACGCCGCTACGCTACAGAGTATACGCAAAAGACTTTTTCGCCATGGGTTACCTCAAGATTTTCCTATGGGTTTTTTGATTTATGAGTGAGTTCTGTGGTAAGTATCAATTGATCATATTTAGACATTTTGCTCTGTAATATAAATTATACACACCCATACTGAAAACGCAAATTTTGATGCAATTATGTTTATTAAAAAAACAACAATAACAATGTTTGTTTGTAATAATTTACTACATAAGACAGTTTGGGGTGTGAGTGTTTGCAGTTTATGTTGTACAACAAAACCAAGTATTGTGGAGCCATGTTTTACCACAGGCCCTTATTTTACTAATGGATTGAAAAACCCCAATATAAAAAGCCATAGGAGGGAATCTTGAGGGAATTAGTCTTCGGGTTTTGACATTATGGCTGCAAGTGATGTATGAAGTCATTTTCAAAACAAGCAGCTTTCTTTTGGTAAGCATAGCAAACTTGTACACAATGGAAGCCCTCACACAAAACTCCAGAATATGCAGATTTCTGTTGCAATGAGTAGATTTTGCCCTTGAAATTTTACAGAGCAAATGTTAGTAAATGCAGAGAAAGTGTGACTACACCTTGTTTCTAGTTCAGTCAGTAGAGCATGGTGCTAGCGGCGCCAACATCATGGGTTCAATTCGCAGGGAAGGCATGAACTGATATAAAAAGTGAATGCAGTGTTGCATTGGATGAAAGAAGAATGCAAACAAAAAAGTCTGGTGATTAAAAAATTTTTTTTATTTGTTACAGAGTAAAGTTTTAGCTATGTTTTTGTAATGTTTTGGAATCATCATTTTTAACAACTGCTTCGGAGTAGCTCGTTTTCTGGACAATCTTTTGGAACGGGACGAGTGCTCTAAAGAGGATGGTGAAGGACATGAAACAGCCTTGCCCACCATCTTCACTGAAGCCTGCACCAATGGAAACTATGTGGAGGTAAAGCAGGTTTCTTTAACTGCTCTGAGTTAGGAGATGTTTTGCCTTTAAATATCGCTCTCATGTCTCTCAGTACTGGAGTGATTTTATGAATCGTTCTGGGGAGGAGCAAGAGCGACTATTGGCTCTGCTGGAGGAGGAGGCCCAGAGGACCCACTCCGACAAGGGCCAAAAAGACCAAAGAGAAGGTCTGACAGTTGAACAACACGCATCTTATGGTGTAAAAGAAAGTCAGAGCTGCCAGCGAAGCATTTATACTTCACATGGTCTTTTGCTTTAGTCCCTTTAACCGATGGATCTAAACTGCACTTTGTTCAGTTTACCTTTTAGTTCTTCAAGATGTTCACTTTTACATTTAAAGGGGTCATATGATGCGATTTCAATTTTTCCTTTCTCTTTGGAGTGTTACAAGCTCTTGGTGCATAAAGAAGATCTGTAAAGTTGCAAAGACTAAAGTCTCACATCCAAGAGATAT
>NW_015639085.1:672009-680288 GCF_001515625.1 Sinocyclocheilus rhinocerous
ACAATATGGTAAGGGCCGTAACATTTCCGCCACATGCTTGAGGTATTCGGCCAATCACAACGCATTGGATAGCTGGCCAATCAGAGCACACCTCGCTTTTCAGAATGATGAGCTTTGTAAAAATCGACGCGTTTCAGAAAGGCGGGGCATAGAGGAGAAACAATAATGTACAGTATGTGGAAAATAATGTTTTTTTAACCTTAAACCGCATAAACACATTTCATTACACCAAATACACAAAATAATGTTCTTTTTAGCAGCATCATATGACCCCTTTAATATCATTTCATCATAATGACATTGAACCCAAAAATGAAAATTCTGACATGATTTACTCACCCTCATGTCATTTCAAACCCATATGACTTTCGTTTATCTTTGGAACACAAATGAAGATCTTTTTAATATTCTCTCATCGTTTTTGTCCATTCTTTCAAAGTCCATGCAACCAAAATCTTCATGCATTAAAATCGTAGAAGTAATCCATATGAATTGAACCATTTAATCCAAGTCTTCTAAAGAGACACAGTCACTTTATATGATGAATTAGGCTTCATATATAATATTGACCAACACACATACATAGAGCACATCATTTATGATTAACCGAAGCTCTGCAGTGCTTGCTTGACACTCTGGAACAAACCTGAAGAAATATGATGTTTGAATGATTTTGCTTTTCATTATGTATTCCAGATAACTGAAAAATACATTTTAATATTATATATATCGTAAATGTATAATAATACATTACTACTTATGAAATAAATGAAATATTAAGCTATGTAGTTATTATATTATAGATATACTTATATATAAAACACTATGGTAATGCATGCTCTTGTGGAGGCAATGCACACATGTGCATGTGATGATGTCAGTTTTGGACATGATTATACTTGTATAGACACGTCAAGTACAAAACAGGATAATTTTGTTTGTACAGACATAATAAATGTCCCCATAAGGTTCGAGTGTGTAATAGGCACCAAAACAGAATTTTAGAAAAAAATAATTGTTTTCCAAACACTTCAGAAGTGAGGACGCTCAACCAAACAGAGCACTGTTTCGCTAGTGCCACAGTATTTGTCTCTGCCAATATCAAAAATGACAAACTTCATCGTTATTAATTCAATGATAGGCAGATTATTTCTTATTATACTTGACATATTAGTGACGGTCATTCTCCTTTTCGTTGCGCAGTAAATCCTGCCTTCAGTGCTCAGGAATGTTTTCAGAGAATTGATCGGCGGCTACGTGCAACGTTGAGACGCAGACAGATTCCCATGGTGACTCTCTTTGTCATTTGCTTGATCTTTATCTTTTGTCTTGTAACAAGTATCCCCCTATATCACTTTCTCCTGTCCTGTCCTATTTTTTTTTTCTGTCTGATATCTGTTCATCCATTTCCTCTGTTCAAGGGAGTGTTGGAGGGTCTGGAGTCCGATCTGCTGGGATTCTTCATGGCACATCCACACTCAATTTACATTACCAAACTCAGCAACAGGTGCACAAACTACCACAGTTAATGCATCGTTCACCTCCACAGACTAATTCAGACCACCACTAACTAGTATACATGCATGCTTGAGATGTTGGTTCAGGAATGGAAAGACATTATAGTGTGAGTGTATGAATAGAATGCCACGTTTTGATTCAGATGTATCTCTGTTTCTTCAGTTATGAGCGACTGCTGCTTCATGCTATCTGCCAGTACATGGATCTGACCTCTGCTAGTGAGTGAACTTATACATTATTCAAACATATGGTTGTTTTCTTATGAGGCTTGGTTTGTTAAGGTTCTTAAGCATTTCAAGTTATTGTCACTTATATACTTTAAACTTGTTGTGGTTTAATTAAAATAAAAAGTAATTTATAATTGGCTAGCATACTTTTCTGTCATTGATGTTGCCTCTAATACCGTACCAGATTTTTGGAGGAAGACATTACAGAACAAAAATGCTAGATTTGAGCTTGTCATTTAATTAACAATATTTTCAAATCAGTGTACATGTACAAACTTATGTTGAGTTTGTAGAGTTTTATGTAGAGTTTGACCAGTATGTCCTCGACACACTTGACCTAAGAAATAACTTCATAAGGGTTCCATTTAATCCATATATTGTTTTTATATTGTGGTAAGTCAGTTGAGTTTAACATTTGTGTTTTTAATTAAATATTAAATAATATTTCATTAAAGTCCCCATGAAATCAAAATGAAAGTTTTTTGGGTGTTAGTATCAATATGTTAGTTTTAAGGTTATCTATAAGGCAGTGTGCTCCAAAACAGTGACAAAATTCGCATTTAGAAGATATAAGCATTCAAAGCTTGCAGTTCGTCACTTCTGCCAAAACGGCTCAACGATTTTTTTGACGTCACATCGTACTTCAGCTTCTCATTAAACTTTGTCCAATCAAATGCTCTCTAGAATCTGAAGCGCTCGCCTCCTACACTATAAAATAGACGCTGAAGCCGCGGCTGAAATCGGTCACTTGTCCACAGAATTAGTATTTTCTGTACAGTGAATGGCACGTAGTGCACTATATAGGGGACAGGGAACGATTCAAACAGTGTAAATATGCTTTCCATTGAGGAAAAAAATAAGTCTGGTTTCGCGCTGTGTCACGCTAACCACCGCACCGCACCCACACTCTGCTCCGGTCCAGAGACACGATAGCACGGAGCGGATCACATGTGCGAGTCGGCGCAGACCACAAAATGTATCGGAGCTATTTGAATTCTACACAGAATGCTATATTTTATAGCAATATGGATGAGATTGTGGCTGGCATACCCTGTCAAATGCGGCTTTACGGAGCTCAACGGCTCTAGCCCAAGCTGTGATATAAACGAACGCTATTGGCTATTTTAAAAAGGGGCGGGCTGCTTGATATGTCCCGCCCTGTCTTCCTGTTTCAGTTAAAATGACGTCAACACATAGAGTAACGCTGCGTGTTTCTAAGCATTTCAGGGGACCTTTAATTTAACTTTTTACTTATTTTTGCTACATTTTTTATTTGATCTTTATTTAGCTGCATTTGAAGCCCGAAACACACTGCACGATTTTCGGTTGTCCCAGACGAAAGATTGGCATTGTGAAACAATCGTGGCGATTTCTGTGATCATGGCTCCTAACCGGTGGTCCTGTGTGTCGTACAGTGAGTAGCCTACGATACAGCACGATCATCGCACAGTGTGTTTGCTGGTATGATCCACGTTTACTGACCAACCAATAAAAATGCGACATAAAATCAACGCGACATGGCGCTAAAACATAAAACTGCTTACCTCTAGCTCTTATGCCTTCTTTTTTCGCCACTTCCACTTTTTTTCAGCACACATAAACCTACAACTGCTAAAGTGTGATTTATCATGCTCTTTTTGTTTACCACTAGCGCATGCTGATGACGTTTTATTCTTCTATAGTAACGTGTGTTGTATCGTATGAGTCTGTCATCATCGTACAGTCTACACACGTCGTAACCAAGTTTATTAGATCCATGATCTTATAAGATTGCTAAAATCGTGCAGTGTGTCTCGGGCTTTAGTGCAATGACATGCCAATTTCTGTTTAAAGAGACTTTCGAAATTAAAATAATTATAAATATATTCAAAATAAAAATGTATATTCTGTCTCTAAGTTACAGTTATACTGTTTTTACATGCCGTTTTGACTTTTTAGCATTTCCCACTACAATAATACTTTAAAAGTAAAGCCATAAAAAAACTTTAAACTCATTTTTTTTTTAAATTACTTACCAAAGCAACATTTTTTTTTTTTACTTGATGTACTAAAATAACTAGAACTGAAATAATAAAACTATGTAAAACATGACAAAAACACAACACAAAATATAAAAACTTTAATAGTATCCCAACAATACAAAAACAACACTGATTTCTACAATGGTAGAAAAACACATGTAATAAAAAGTTTTGTGTAAGCCTAAACGTGTGGTTTTCTGCAGGCTCTGACTGTAATGGTGCTCGACAGACTGAGGTGGTCAACAAACAGGAAGAGTTCCTCCCTCCGCAGCCTCTGCTCTCTGCCTACCTGGAGCAGTTGAGCTGAACTGCTATGAATCCTGGCTACAACCAGTACCATTGATGCTCATCCAGCCAGAACTTGCACCACTGCCCTTGAAAATAAAGCTTGGCCTTGACCTTGACCTGGCCAGTATGAACTGTGCACATGGTATTATGTCATTGGACCTGGCCTGCAGGAGAGACTGTGCTAACTAGATTATAGTACTCAGTGTCACTATCTCTTTCATTTAGCTTTTTAAATGCATTTTGTAGCACGTATTAGTAGATGTTGTTACTACAGCTGTCTTTATAAATGATTCTTTTTTCCATGTTGCAGACAGAATGTTTACATTTACTGTCATGGCATCCTTGTATACAAATAGAAACATAATTGTATGACCTCAAGAAGAGGCAGAAAATGATTTGATGATTATTGTTTTTGATGTTCATCTGAACTTGAAAATGAATTGAAGTGGGTCTAGAAATTCATGTCCATCTCTGATGTTATACAAGCCACATATAGTCACTTTCAAAAACATACAACTCAGGCTCCTACAAAAGGATGACGTCATATAAATCAGCACGTGTCGCAAATAATATGATGGTTATGCAGTTATTGTTCATTTATACCCGTGCGACCTGTTTGTTCTTACTGCACACATACTGCACAACTTTTTACAGTTCACATACATTTGATTTGTGCAGACTGCTAATTTACTTCAGCCAATCCTGCCTGACAACGGAAGAGTAATCAGTAGACCTTTTATATTCAGCATTCTGTAACTTGAATTTGAGTAGAACAGTACTTGTCTTGTTTGTTAATCTGTCGTAATTAGGTGTCACACACGTCTTTTTTTTCCATTAAGGATCTGCCAACATGCACTTGCAACTATGCCTTACCTGTACACGCCATATTTGTCAGTTTTGCATTTTTGTATTTATATATTGAGCCTTTACATCAAGGTTATTATGGTTTTATACCATCAAGAGTCCTGAGACACTTGAGCAGTTGTTGCATTGGTGTTTATAACCAAAGCGTGTGTGTGTTCTGATTCTCAGGCATCAACTATCATGAATGTGGACTTTAAACATTTACATTACTCATAAAATCACCTAAAAACCAGGTGGGTTGAAACCTTTTGAAAGGGAGAGTGGTGTTTTTGGAATACAAAGGCCTTCTGTAGCGAATCGATGCGCTTTTGTAAGAAAAATATCCATATTCAAAACATAATAATCACTTTAATGTAGCTTGCGCCAACAGTTGTACACAGAAGCAGTTCCGGGAGCATGACGTATGAGGTCAGCGTTGCGCATGCAACAATTCAACGTTTGTTTACAGGATCAAAGGAAGCAAAGTTTCCTTACTTTAGCAAAAGAAAACCAGTCTCCTCTTGGCTTAGGTAGCTGGGAAAGGGTGGGTAGAACCCAGGGGAAATGCAAAGTGTGGTGCTGGTGGGTATATGGGAAAAGCCGAGTAAGATCCAGGAGGAGGGGTGGGCAGTGGGCACCTGTTGGAGATACGCTTACGAACAAAGGCCTCTCCCTCCTGATTTGCTGGCTCCTGAAATACCATGGCCTCATGCCCATGCTGTGCAGGAACAGCTGGAAGTGCGCGCACTATTTTTTTGTTTTGATCTCTCCCCTGCGTTTCCGTGTGCTTCACTTCTGAGCGGCGCATGCACAAAGCCGACCTCATACATCATTCCCCCGGAACTGCTTCTGTTTACAACAGTGAGCGCAAGCTAGATTCAAGTGATTATTACGTTTTGAATATGGATATTTTTCTTTAAAAAAACGCATCGATTCGCTACAGAAGGCCTTTGCCCACACTGCTTGCAGATATAGTGATATATATCCTTTGCTAGTCGTTTCCGTGGTGGTTCACCTCTAGCCACTCGCTCCTCATCCTCTTGGGCAGCTTTCTGCCTTCTCCATGTGCGCTGCCTGGGCTGAGTAGAGGGACAAGTTTGTGGTGGCAGGTTATCAGGTGGCTGGAACTGGGGAGGGGGCTGGAATTGGAGAGGGGGCTGGAACTGGGGAGCGCATGCGCCGGTGAGTCTCGTGAAAACCAATGTTTATTTATAGGATCAAAGGAAGCAAAGTTTCCTTACTTTAGCAAAGGAAAACCAGTCTCCTCTTGGCTTATATCGAAATCCTCTGACATTCTTCTTTACAAATCCTCGTTTTGTACTCCTAATTAGTGACCATTTTTTTGTTTTGATCTCTCCCCTGCGTTTCCGTGTGCTTCACTTCTGAGCGGCGCATGCACAAAGCCGACCTCATACATCATTCCCCCGGAACTGCTTCTGTTTACAACAGTGAGCGCAAGCTAGATTCAAGTGATTATTACGTTTTGAATATGGATATTTTTCTTTAAAAAAACGCATCGATTCGCTACAGAAGGCCTTTGCCCACACTGCTTGCAGATATAGTGATATATATCCTTTGCTAGTAGTTTCCGTGGTGGTTCACATCTAGCCACTCGCTCATCCTCTTGGGCAGCTTTCTGCCTTCTCCATGTGCGCTGCCTGGGCTGAGTAGAGGGACAAGTTTGTGGTGGCAGGTTATCAGGTGGCTGGAACTGGGGAGGGGGCTGGAATTGGAGAGGGGGCTGGAACTGGGGAGGGGGCTGGAACTGGGTAGACTGAGGCAGTGGTAGACCTGGTGGGTAGCTGGGAAAGGGTGGGTAGGACCCAGGGGGGAATGCAAAGTGTGGTGCTAGTGGGTATATGGGAAATGCCGAGTAAGATCCAGGAGGAGGGGTGGGCAGTGGGCACCTGTTGGAGATACGCTTACGAACAAAGGCCTCTCCCTCCTGATTTGCTGGCTCCTGAAATACCATGGCCTCATGCCCATGCTGTGCAGGAACAGCTGGAAGTGCGCGCACTTCAGGAAGTGACTCCTTTGCCAAATATAATTGTTTGGGCAGTGCAGTACCCTGCAGCAGCATGTCTCTGTCTACACGTTTCTGTCTTCTTAGTAGCCTGCAAGAGAAACATTATTCATCTTAAGTTGGCAATTTTAGTGGATTAAAGCCCATTGTCTTTACTTACTGTAGCATAATTTTTAAAAGAAGCATGTACAGGAAGGTTTTATAAGTACAATCTTGATATACTACTGTGATTGTATAAAAGTATTGCATAAAAGAAGACTCACCACGAGGAGACAGTAGTGGTGTTTATCGGGACCAGAACCAGGTTAGTCTGTCCTAGAACCACATTGCTGTCCTCCAGCAGCTGTTTTAAGTGGCTGTATACCAACACAATAGATTGGGGAATTGGCAGAGTTTTTCCTTGTGTGTCCTTGGGCCTGTTCCATGCTTGCTGAAAATCTTTCAAAAGCCGTAGGCAAACACATTCACAGACCCTGTGGACTTCAGGGTCCTGAGCTACCTGCCCATGAGTCATGAACAATATATGGAAAAGAAGGATGATATAATCTGAACTGAATACTGGGTTATAAACTAGTGAAGATCCAAATAGTCAAATTACCTCTCTGCTGCCTGCTGTCCTGGAGCAGAGCCACTCTGCTTCCTGGATGCTCTTCAAGGTCCTGTCAAAGCCTTCTTCTTAACCCTCTGGCTATATTTTGATGGTACCTTGTCCATGGCATGCAGAGCCATGTACAGCTGGACTATGTCGGCCTCCTCTTGTGATGACAAGGCAGCGATCGTTCGGTTTAGGCCAACCAGGCTTCCAGGGCATCAACTGCCTCCCAGCCCAAGACACCTCTGGAATCACACTGTGCACTCTGAAAATTGAGAAAAACGCCAACCACAGTCCAATAAATATATACGGTGTAGTAGTAATTATTTTGCATTGTACATGCATATATTTTAACTTTACTGTTGAAAATAGGTGTATTGCACTGCACCAAATAATTTTTTTGTAAAAGTAAAAGATAGTACAGGATAGCAACATTACCTGGCCTGATGTGCTAGGACTTGCAGTGTCATCCTCCTCTTCCTCAGTGACCTCCTCATCAGGGGATTTGGGTCCAGTGTCACCTACCTGACTGGTCACCTAGACCTCCACGACAGCTACTGGAGGGTCAGAGCCATCAGCCCTAAGGTCAGCTGCATGGCACACAGTCGTGTCAATTTTACTAACCTCTTTGGGCTCCTCTGAGGGGACTTCAGGCATGTCATTGTGGTGTGCAATCAACTGGTCGCCTCTATTGGATTGGGCCAACAAGTACTCCACTGCAATGCGCTCCCCTGCAATAATTTTTAACACATTGTTAATGGGGAGAG
>NW_015639085.1:680370-683108 GCF_001515625.1 Sinocyclocheilus rhinocerous
GGCGCATGTTCCACCTCGAGGCCCCCTTTAACATGTACATTTGTGTCTGCATGGCACTGCATCTCCATCCTAAGAATGAAAATGCACAGATTTAGTCAGCAATTATTTTAAACTGAGGACATACAAATTTAATGAGACAGTTATAGAACAGTAACACATAATAATGAGACTGGTAGAAAATTCCATGAAAACAAGCCAAATCCAGGTAGCACCCAGGGTTCTACTTCTATAATGTGCTCCTCCAGTCCTGCGCCTTCAGCTGTTGTCAGAACACTGCTCAGAACCTGGCCGAGCTCATTGCCAATGTTGGTCATCCATGCAGCCGTGTCCCCAATGCCACCAGCCAGCTTTTTGGTGATCTGAAAACCAACAGAAGGAAAAATAAAGACATTCTGACAGGCTTAATTATACATTTTCTTCGTTTTGTTATGGTGCATTACAATATATATTACACAAATACACATTTTTCATCATTATGATGAAATTATATCTGGCTGAAAATAAACCTCATGCTCAAACCTTCATGTATTGTACCTTCTTAGTAGAATCCATCTTCAGGATTCGGCCATAGGTGGAGGTAATCACCCCCTTCATCTCGTCCAAATGGCTGAGGATGTCGTTGGAGTGGACAGTCTCAAACCACTGGGCGAGTGGAAGTGGCCTGAAGGGTGCAGGTGCAGAAAAGGCTGGTGCCGTTGCAGATTGGACCAGGGCAACCTTTCTCAAATGATGCTCACAGTCAGTGAGGTACTGGATGGTCCGTCGTGCCCACTCCTCACTGTGGACTTCCTCTACTGCTGACTGGAGGTAGAAGGAACTGTTGCCGCTGTCCTTGGCCTGAGGAAGGTCACACATTTCCTGTCTAGGGCTAGCTAAGTGGTCAGCACCGCTGGAAACAGGGTCCTGTGTGCCACATCCAGTTGTGAAAGGATGTCCTGGCTCCATGCGCATACTGGCAACCTGCATGCACTGCAGTGTGGATAGTCCCCACCCACCAGGTAGTAGCGGCTATCCATGTCGATGACCTCCCTGACCTTCGGGTAGATTCCTGAATGGTGCATCTTCCGGCCACACAGTGGGCATTTAAGAGGAATGCCCCACATCCTCATTGGTGCCCACAAGAACATCCTCTGGGCTCAGGAGGAGATGGTTTGGGCTGCATCGGTGGATAAAACCAGTTTGCCTGGATCTTCTGCCTCAGCTGCCCATGTGGAGGGTCCTGGATGCACTCGAGGTGTTTTTGTTGCATCTCCCAGACAGGCTGTGGAGCTGGAGAGTGGTGTGGGAATGGGGTGGGCCGTGGGGATAGAGACACTGGAGCTGGCAGTGGAGACGACAAGTGCTGTGGAGGTGGAGGCAGCCATGGAGATGGTGAGGGGCACGGAGATGGTGTGGGATTTTTTGAAGGGCTTACACGTGGAGCCAATAGGGCCCCATAATGGCTCGACTCAATGTGTTGGAGGAGTCCGACAGCACCCTGGATCTTGGCCCCACAGCTGTCACACCTCTCCTCAACGTGGTGGTCAGAGAGGTGCTCGGAGAACTTCTCTGCCTCCACAACCACACTACACAGAGAACACTTCACCCCCTGTTCTCCCTGTGATGTTCCTGTCTCCTCTGAGCTGCCGCCTGCCTCTACCTTAGGCCCTGACTCAATCAAGACCTTATCTGTTGACTGGGAGAAAATGAATATTAGGAACAAAAGAAGGTCATACTATTCATGTTAAATAATTTCACCAATTATTCTGCAGAACTGTGCACTCTGAAATACATTCAGCAAAGAATCACCCAGCCATGACTGAAATAGCATAGGGAATGAATACTTGGAATACTGAATGATGCAATTAAATTCTTGCAAAGATATAGAAAATAAAAACTTTAGACCCGTTATGCATCAAAGGGTTAACTAGCGTTAGTTAGCGACACGTTAAGTTAGCTTGCCTTGCTACGCAAGCGTAGACCTCTTAAGTCCTAACAGTTCCGAACAGCACTCAACGGGGCAAAGCAGCCATTAGTCGAACAGAGCAAAGCAGCCATTGGTCGAACGGGGCAAAGCAGCCATTGGTTGAAACATTGTCATGTGACTACATCCATAAAAAGTGCAAGTACCAAAGCGCGGGTTCGTCGTTTCACACTGACCTCCATCACAGCGTGACGCGAGACAGTTTTAATATTTTTCAATCACTAAACACATTTTAATCAATTGAACGTCTTCGGATAGCGTGCAGGTGAGTATGGTATAATGTGAAAAAGAAGCTGTACGCGACGTAGCTTCGTTTGACACTATGGTTCAATCTCAACCGCTTACGTTGCACTTGTGTAATTTAGATAACATTGTTCTTAATTTGGTGGTTTAACGCTTAGGCCTATATAGATATTAGAGGCTATATTTGGGCGATATAGTGATATAAATCGCGGTGGCCATTAATTTTGCAACAGCATAGCCGGAATTCCTTATATACAACGACGATATGATGATGATGATGAATGTACTTTAAAAATACAGAGTGCGGACGTGTTTTGTGTTTTAAATGTTTAAAAATGTGTTTGAAATGTGTTTTGTATTTTAAAAGTGTAATAAATAAAATCTAACCCGAGAAATTTGGCGGATTTTTTTTTTTTTTAAAAAGCGCCAAAAGTCGATTGAGCGCCAAGACGGTTAAATACGCTTTAAAGTTTATCAAAGTTTTCGTCTTAGCGAATTTTTTGAGCACAACAGGTTATCTCTTACGTAGGGT
>NW_015639085.1:683280-688196 GCF_001515625.1 Sinocyclocheilus rhinocerous
TAGTGCAGGCTCCAGACCCGCCACTCAGAGCAGTGCAAGTTCCAGACCGGCCCCTCAGAGCAGTGCCGGCTCCATACCGGCCCCTCAGAGCAGTGCAAGTTCCAGACCGGCCCCTCAGAGCAGTGCCGGCTCCATACCGGCCCCTCAGAGCAGTGCAAGTTCCAGACCGGCCCCTCAGAGCAGTGCCGGCTCCATACCGGCCCCTCAGAGCAGTGCAGTCTTCAGACCGGCCCCTCAGAGCAGTGCAGGCTCCAGACCGGCCCCTCAGAGCAGTGCAGTCTTCAGCCCGGCCCCTCAGAGCAGCAGTTCAATTAAGTGTGCTCTTTGTAGCAAAGACGTTGATGTGGAGGGTTTCACTGAACATCTATCAGACTACCATGTCCAAGAATGTTGTGACCAGTGTGGTGCAAAAGTGTGGGGTTCAGTTGGACTGCTTCACCACATTGATAATCATCATCGTTTGATTAGTCTTTCAGACCAAGACAGACCATCTGTGGATCCACCAGCAGTATCTCCCACAACATCGACTGCTCAGTCACCTGCATACATCGAAGAGCAGCAAGGAGCTCCACAAACTACACTTCAGACTCCATCACTGAGACCTCAAGAAGTGAACTGGGTGAGTTTTCTCCCCAAGCAGTTCTGTCGTGTGATCAAACCAGCAGACCAGAAGTGGATAGCTCGGTGTCTGTATGACAGCACGGGGCGACTGAAGCAGCAGTTTTCCCAAAACTGGTTTCATCCACCAAGTCCCAGCAAGCCTACTACTTCAGTGCCTGATCCAAGCAGTTACTTCAGGCAGCGGATGTTTCTGTGGGCCCCTATAAGGATGTGGGGTATTCTTCTGAAATGCACACAGTGCAATAGGAAGATGCACCATTCAGGTATCTACACTAAAGTGAGGGAAGTCATTGATGTTGACTCCAGATTCTACTTAATTGGAGCAGACTACCCTCGCTGCAGTAAGTGTATGATTCCTGTCTGCCCTTGGAGTTCAGAGATCCTTAAACAACTGGATTCCTCCCACATAAAATTAATTCCCCAAATAAATTCCCCGCTGTTCTCACCACTCACCTTGCCCTTGACAGGAAGTGTGTGACCTTGCTGAAGCCTAGAACTGCAGGAAACAGCTCCAGTTACTTGCAGCAAGCGCTGGAAGAAATTCATAGCGAGGAGTGGGCAAGGCGGACTATAGACTACCTGATGGACTGTGAGCTTTACAAAAAGAGATGTGCCCTCACCCAACTGGAAGTGGTTTATGAGCAGCCACCACCTTTTTGCCCCCTACCTCTGGCACAGTAGTTTGAGACCGCCCATGCCAACGAAATTCTGGGTGGGTGAAGAAAGGGTGTCATAACATCAACATATGGTAGCATCCTGAAGCTTTATTCTACCAAAAAGGTAAGTGTATGTATGTATACATATACACAGGGCCTAAAACTAACTTTTTGCCAAACCTGCCAATGTTTTTTTTTACCGGCCATGAAACTCTGACGCAGATCTGAGACATATGCTATTTTCTCCAAACTCTATATTGTCGTTTAAGACTTTATAACTCATTTGAGACTACGTTTACGAGGTAACTCGCCAAAACCGCATATTTTGATATAATTGTGTGTGTTTTCGTCCGTTGAAGCTCTACTGGTGCGCTGTCTGAAGCGGCTCAGGTATGTGTCGTCACATTCTCGGGTTATGAAGAATAAAGAAAGGAGAAGTTAATCTTCCGAAATGAAGCAGCAATATCTTCTCAGGTAAAAGTTATTAGAACCGTGTCTAAGGGCAAGCTGGCCATCACACTGCTCTGATCTTATCAGCCCGTTTGTATCCTATTATTTGATTCGCTTTTGGCGCTTATGACAGAACAGCTAATCACGATGATCTGGTCTTCAGAAAAGATTATTTTAGTCGCTTACGTCAGAAACAGCGAATCTCTTTAAAAACTGGCTGTTGTTCTCACTACATTGCATTTTTTATATTTCATAAAAGTTTTACCCGCCAACTGGCGACTGACACTGTTACATATACTCGCCAACACCGATTTTTAGTCGCATTTGGCACTTGGCGAGTGTTAATTTTAGGCCCTGCATATACATATATACAGTATTTATATCGTTTTTGCCGTAAAGCAAGAAGAAGAAGAAGACGCCTCACGCGCCGGCTGAAGAAGATGATACGAACGCGCTCAGGACAGTTCGGACATTGCGGTGAATCAGAGGTAAAAAACAATATAAATACTGTTCAGTTTCTTACACAGACCGAACGTTTCGTGTCTTTACACATCAATGTATAGTCACGAGCTGCAGGGTTTAATTTGGTTTTGTTTGTGTATGTTTTTTTGACTCTCAAAGCCGTGATTCCCATTCACTTCATTATATGACTGACAGACTGCAACGGTTTGAGTTAAAAATCTCAGTTTGTGTTCTACTGAAGAAACAAAGTCACCTACATCTTGGATGCCCTGGGGGTAAGCAGATAAACATCAAATTTTCATTTTTTGGGGTGAACTATCCCTTTAAGATATTTTAACATCAAGCCACTGCTTTCAGCTAAAATACGAGGCCTCTATCCATTATATTGCTTCCTCCAGGGAAAAGTCGACTCAACTGACTGATAGAAATATGTACAGATCAAACACTGCTTACAAATGAAAGCAGTCCAAAACAGTTCTAAACAAATAAGTCAGTGGAATTTGATGTGAGAGGAGAACAGGGGATAGACTTTTTTTACTGGAGGAACTAAGTGTTATTATGGATTATGGACTGTGGATTATGCAAAGTTAAAACACCTTAATGATGGATTTGTTTCTTACAAACATGCAGATTTTCACTTTACAAGAGGTGATGGACTGAAATCGTGTGGATTACTCTCATTCTGACGGCACCCATTCACTGCAGAGGGTGAGCAAGTGATGTAATGCTGAATTTCTTCAAACCTGTTCCAAAAAAGAAACAAACTCTATGGCCTAAGGGTGAGTAAATTTTGAGCAAATTTTCATTTTTGAGTGCTATTCCTTTTGAATTTATCTCACCAAGCCATTCGGCATAGTCTGCTGGCCCTGGTTCAAGTACATGTAATGATTGTTATAGCCTGTGCAGGTGAACACTCGCATGTATGGAAAAATGGAGAAGAGGAAGCACCTGGAATCACCTACAGTGCAAAAAGAAGAAGAAACATTAATTGTGATGCATAACACTGTGTATGGTTTTTTCTTTCCGAACTCACCCTGGAACTGAGGTTTGACCTCCCAGCTTTGAGATGCAAAGCCCCCGAAGATATGCCCTTTAGAGTCCTTTACCAAAATGACAGTGGGACCCCGACTTTTGCAGTTGCCCACCAGCAGGGGTGAAGCTTTCCCCATGTATGTTTGTGGAGAACAGCAACCTCCAGGGGGCACTATGTCCAGCTGGCAGCTGAGGTGACAGGAACATCAGAAGAGGTATATTCAAAAGACAACGGAGGTCACTCCAGGGAGCGTACTGACATGGAGGCAACAGAGTTGGGGGAGGACGGGAGGGCAACCCAACTCCTAGACCCTCACCAATCAGGAGCTCCAAAAACATGGCCATTGCTGGGATCCAGAACAGCCAGTCTTCCAGACAAGGAATATCACACGTATTCTGATTGCACAGACGAGAAGCATTTTTAGGAGTCCAATTCTGTCGTTTCACGTTGAGCATCCACTGGTCTATTCTGAGAGGGTCTGGATCACCTAGAGGAAAACTTTACACAGACAAATACATAGTTACCTTTTTCACAGACTGCTTTGCACAGAGCTCATTCTGTTCGGGACATTTTAAAACACTTAATTTGGCTTAATGCATTAAGACAGTGTTTTTCAAAGACCAAACTCAGAAAACACGTTATTAACAAATCATACTTCTGTACAGACAAGCAGATGAGTTCAGGATAAGAACGCAATGCGCGTTTAGCGTTTTCCTCCCATAGAAAACCATTATAAGGAAACCGCTTACATGGCTTAATGCATTAAAACAGTGCTTGTCTGTACATAGTATGATTGATATGATCCCTACACAGAGTTCATTGCTCCCTACTCCCTGAGCAGGGGAAATCCGTTGAAGTTTACTTCACTTCGGAACATGGGCTGGAATTGGGAACCTGATGTAGCCTATTGTAGTAATGTTGTCTCTGGTCTGTGAGTGTAAATGCGTTCAGGGGGCGTGGCTTTGGACGGCGATTGCAGGGAGGGTGGGACCTTCGCTTTCAGTGCTATCAGGCTAAAGTTAGCATTTTCCAAGATCTCCTATTGTACCTTTAATTACAGGCCTAACGTTACAGCTAATCACAGTCTGTCGGATTCTGGAGTGTAGTAGGGTTTTTAATAAAATTATAAAGAATAAATAAATAAATAAATAAATAAAATTACATTACATTATCACTCACCGGAAAAAATGGATCCCAGACTTGGACGGTCTGTTAGTACAATTAACCGCACAACAAGACATTTTATTTGATAATTTTAAGAAATAATCACGAAAATAACCCATAGACTGAATAAAACAAAAGCAGAAACACGGCGTTACAAATGTAACATTGTATAACTGCGACAATGTATCAAATGTTATGTGAATCGGAGATTTGTGTCATTAATTCATGCTTGCTTGTAGTAAAATTTTTCCTACATTGTAGGAAAAAATTGTATCACGTGATCTAAATATTGAATATTGTTTTGTTTACGTCCTTTGTGTTTTAATGCTCTTGATTTATATGTATTGATTAATTCATTTATGTAGAATGAATGAATTAATCTGTTATACTTTAATTTAATATTATGTAATAATTATGATTTAATATTATATTATGTATTATATATAATTATGTAAATGATTATATTTATAATGTATGAATGTATAAATAAGTTTATGTACAGTAAATTATTTCATATATATATATATATA
>NW_015639085.1:688474-692343 GCF_001515625.1 Sinocyclocheilus rhinocerous
CTCCAGGGTCACACACACACACACATGTATATATATATATATATTTATGTATAAACGTAAAAGTGTAATTATATAAGTTAATCATTATTTATTTATACGACTTTATACCTAATAATTCAACAAAGATACATTATTTAATTTATATCATTAATGGATGCTGCTGGTCCCAATTTTGTTTCTCTCTGTTCTTTCTTAAAAACGTTTTGCAGAAATGGTTAGATAATATAATCTGTTCTACTGTATTAGAAGCTTTCTGACGAGAGGTCATGTAAAAAAAAAATGCAGTCTTATGTGACTTTTCGCTGCTGTATTGTTTAAAAGGATGGATTTGGACATGGTGAACATGTTCATCATTGCTGGAGGGACGCTGGCAATCCCCATCTTGGCTTTTCTAGCCTTCTTCC
Source organism: Sinocyclocheilus rhinocerous (assembly GCF_001515625.1). Classification (NCBI taxonomy): domain Eukaryota; kingdom Metazoa; phylum Chordata; class Actinopteri; order Cypriniformes; family Cyprinidae; genus Sinocyclocheilus; species Sinocyclocheilus rhinocerous. The sequence continues at coordinate 688,879 of NW_015639085.1, forward strand.
TGCTCTGGCCTGCAGCTCTCATTAAAGTTTACCACTGGTAAGTGCTCTCTAGATGCTTGTTAGATCGGTCTCCACGCCAGATAATAATTAGGATCCAGCCCCGAATGCCAGATGCTGACAGAAAATATCAGTTTGTCCAGTAACAGAACAACTAGTCAGCAGAGCTGTTGATACCCAAAATGAGTGTTTAACAGTCTTCTGTCAGTCAAGAAGTTGACCCAGAAAAGCCAGAGAAGAGCACAAGCAGGAGATGAAGTGATAATGGTAAAAAGTAACAAGTGTTTAGTGAACAATCTTAGTTGCGTATGTCTCAATGTTCAAGAGCTGTTGATACCCAAAATGAGTGTTTAACAGTCTTCTGTCAGTCAAGAAGTTGACCCAGAAAAGCCAGAGAAGAGCACAAGCAGGAGATGAAGTGATAATGGTAAAAAGTAACAAGTGTTTAGTGAACAATCTTAGTTGCGTATGTCTCAATGTTCAAACTTCGTCTGACCAGCACAAATTCAACATGTACTGTTATACCACAACTGCTTCACAGCAACATCCCATAAACCTTCCCTCTTATCTATCTCTATTCATACAGACAAAACAGTTCATGAAACCCCACAAGCATGAGATTGAACAACAATGAAAATGCATAGGCAAGGAAAAAATAATAAGAAATATAAAATATAGAAACATAATAAATGAATGAACATAAAAGAATAAACAATAAATACGTAAATATAATGATAAATGATAAAAATAATCAAATGATAAATCATGAATGACTAATGATTATAAAATGATTATGTGAATAAATGATTATAAATGAATAAGAAAAAAACGTAAAAATAAAAACACAACACACACAATTTGCACGTGAGGATCTAAGGATCCTTCATGCTTAAATAGAATTTTATGACATCCTCGGAGTTCATTAGAGCTCATTTGTCCTAGGAAAAACGTGCAGATGACCTGGATTGCTCAGTACAGACACTCATTTCAGCATTTCAACACTTACAGCTGTCGCTAAACAAGAAAAAAATCACACTGTTTATTTTAAAAGCCTCATTGATGCAATCAGCTACAGTTACACAGACCACAGGGTTCAAACCACAAGATAAAGATGAAACATGGCATTTCTGTGCCATTAGCAGCACTAAACACAACAATTATGTGCAAAAAATAAATAAATAAATTGAAAGTTTGTAGTGGTTTTTATAAATATTTTGAATTAGCTTTTATTTTTATGTGTTCTGTTTGTTTTAACTTTAGTTAAAATGTTAGTAATTTAGTTTTGTGTATTTATTAGTTTTTAAATATGCCTGTATAGTTTTTTTCAGTTGAGTTATTTTAGTACATCAAGTTAAAACTACATTAAAATGACAACTAGCTGAAAAAAATAAGTTGAAGGTTTTTTTTTAAACATTTTATTTTATTTCATTTCAGTTAATGCTTATTTTATCAAATAACATTTTTAATGGTTTTAGTTTATTAAACAGTAATAATCCTTATAAAATATTTAATATTTTGAATCAGTTTTTATGTTTTCCATTTTCGTTTAAATGTTTGTTAAAGCTTTAGTAATTTAGTTTTGTTTGTCATTTTTATTCGTTTTTTTAATATGTCTATACAGTTTTTATTATTATTTTTTATTCCTGTTTTAAGTTATTTCAGTGCATCAAATTAAACTAAATGTTATTGCCTTGGCAGCTAGATAAAAATATAAATTTAAGGTTTTTAATATTTTATTTTATTTCAGTTAAATTTTTTCAATCAAACTTTTATTACAGACTTAAGACTCAAATGAAAAACAGAAAATACATAATAAAAAGGTACAAATCAATATGTTACAAGAATACAACGGTACCAGTGTCTCCACAGTGTCCATATTTTATTTCAAATAGTGATTTTTTTAATGATTTTCGTATGAGTTTATTATAATAACTAATTTATTTACTTGAGAAGCAAAAAGGCTCAAGATAATAAGTCTTGTTTGAGCAAAAATGGGCGGGCAATATGCTAATGTTTCATGTTGACGTCAACATGAAACGGCTTGGGATTCGTTTTAAAAACGACTCGTTTCAATGATTCAGAGTCGACTCTTTCTTTTGAGAGACAATAACTTTATACACGGTGCACTTTCAGATTTAAAACTTTGCAGGATGTTTTCATTCACTGTGTTACACACTGCATGAAAGGTCACAGGAGATGTAGTGACATTTTCATTTTATTTTCATGACTGATATCAACATTTATCAGTGATAATGTATCACAACTTTTGTTTTGAAAGAATCTCTGGATCACACAGGAACTTAGAAAAGAACATGGTTCAAAAATGACTAAATATCTTTAAGACATTTCAGAACATATTGCATCATATTACGGCTTGTGGCTTCATCGAAGACAAAATAACAAAGTACTTAATATCATAAATATTTTTCCAAGCTGAAAATTATTATTGTACCCTTTTAATCTAAAGACAAAATAAAAAAATTGAACTTTGAAAGTTTTTTTAACTTCACAGAAGACATTTTAAATTGTATTTTTACCAAAGATAATTCTGATTAAATCTTATTAATCTACAAATTATTATTACTTTCATGTGCCCATGGTCTTGATAAAGTCTTCACTGAAGACCAAAAGAACAAGTACTCCCAAAAATGAAAAACAACAACAAAAAACATATGTATGTAGTTTTACTTCATTTTTGTGGTATTCATCTAAACATTATTATTACTGTCTCATGTGTTCATGGTCTTGATAAAGTCTTTACTGAAGACAAAAAATAACAAGTACTGCCAAAAGTGAAAACAACAACAACGAAACATGTAGTTCTACTTAATTTTTTGTGGTAAAGTCTATATGAGGTGTCTAAATGATCTTTATAACAATAACACATTTTTATTTTTTTATTTTTTTAATTACATGAAAGTATATCTAATGTAAAAGTCTTATATAAGTAAATGTTCCCATCTGGAACTCTTGACATGAAGTCTTAAGATTGAATTATCAGAGCACTTAGCAGTATAAATATCTCTTCCAAGCTGGAACTCACGAAACACTTTTTTTTCTCAAAAAGAGAAACTGAAAGCATAATAGTCCTCTGAGTCTAATATACAGTAGACATTCAGCATGTGCTGCTGGTTGCTGTAAGGCTCTACCAAGGCCTACAGGTGGAGCTCTTGTTGACATTCATCTCTTTGCTGAAGGTGTTCTGGTCTGGCAGGACACTTTCCCTCCTGTTCTGCTTACATGAAGTCTGCAGCTTCTGGAAGTGCTTCAGCAGTTTTCTCTGGCTCTCTGTCTTCATCTCATCTTTGGACAGGAAGTGCACAATCTCACGACACACCTGGAGAAGCTTTGACTGACAGCATGTGAACTGGTGTTGCAGGAAGTTGAGCGTCATCTCCAGGATATCTGCTTCTCCAGCTTGGTATCAGGCTGCTGCTTGAGGAACTCTGGAGCCAGAAGACACTTGAG
>NW_015639085.1:693751-719643 GCF_001515625.1 Sinocyclocheilus rhinocerous
AATCTCACGGACACACCTGGAGAAGCTTTGACTGACAGCATGTGAACTGGTGTTGCAGGAAGTTGAGCGTCATCTCCAGGATATCTGCTTTCTCCAGCTTGGAATCAGGCTGCTGCTTGAGGAACTCTGGAGCCAGAAGACACTTGAGTTGCTCGATGCTGCTGTTGATACGATCTCTGCGCATATTCTCCACTCTTGGTTTTCTCAGCTGCAAATGAAGACAGAAAAGCATCAGGAAAGTGTCTTTCAAATAAGCCAATGATTTAGAAGAGCAGTGAAAGCTGCTGCAGTAATGCTGCTGTAAGTAGGATATGAATGTACCTTGTTGTTGAGAGGGAGCTGCTCCTTTGAGATGATTGTAGGTGTCATGTCTGGATCTCTGTGCTGTAGATATCTGTTCAGAGTGAGTCTGATTTGCACTGGCTGCAGCTCCTCTATTTATACTCCCAAATCTCCATATGAATGTGTGAGGCTTGAGCTTGTTGGAGTTTCTCACAGTTTGGAGCCAATGGAAGAGCTCAAACAGACAATGAGGGATGTGGGCCGCCACATGCTCAATGATCCTCCATCAGGGGCTCAAAGGAGCAGGTGGAGGGTGACTCTGGGAAAGTGCTGAGAGCTCATCTTCACATCAATGTCACTGAAGCAGCACACGCTCGTCATTACTAGAAACACGTGTTGGTAGCTCTTTTCCTGAAGACGTCTGAGCGTGGTGACTCTTGATGCACTGACTCCAGCTTCAGTCCACTCCTTGTGAAGCTCTCCTAAGTGTTTGAATCGGCTTTGCTTGACAGTATTCTCAAGCTTGCGGTCATCCCTATTGCTTGTGCACCTTTTCCTACCCAATTTCCTCCTTACAGTCAACTTTGCATTTAATATGCTTTGATACAGCACTCTGTGAACAGCCACCCCTTTCAGTAATGACCTTCTGTGACTTACCCTCTTTGTGGAGGGTGTCAATGATCGTCTTCTGGACCATTGCCAAGTCAGCAGTCTTCCCCATTATTGTGGTTTCAAAGAACAAGAGATACCCGGAACTTATACTGTAGGGATGGCCATTTAATGAAACTCAAATGTAAATATTCTAATGTTTTGAGATACTGGGTTTTTGACTTTCATGAGCTATAAGCGCTAATCATCAAAATAAAAAAAATAAAAAAAACATTTGAAATGTTTTACTTTACATATAACGAATCTAGAATACATGAAAGTGTCACTTTTTGAAATAAGTTACAAAAAAAATGAACTTTTTCACGGTATTCTAATTTTTTGAGATGCACCTGTATACTCCCAAATCTCCATATGAATGTGTGAGGCTTGAGCTTGTTGGAGTTTCTCACAGTTTGGAGCCAATGGAAGAGCTCAAACAGACAATGAGGGATGTGGACCGCCACATGCTCAATGATCCTCCATCAGGGGCTCAAAGGAGCAGGTGGAGGGAGAATCTGAGAAAGTGCTGAGAGCTCATGTTCACATCAATGTCATAACTAAACACGTGCCATACTGAGATTTCATTTTCCCTAATAGAGCACTGCATGCCTTTAGAAAAACATCAATAACAACACATCAGTGTTAATCATAAAAATGTGCAAAGCAATGACATTATACTTTTAGGTGTGTATGTACATATGATTGCTTATGAGTGAATGAGGAATTTATATACAGTAGTGCTTTATTGTGTATTGCTGTACACCCAAAGCACTTCACAATCATATGGGGCCATGGATGAGGCAACTGGGGAAAGACCCTCCATCACTCCACTTGCCCTTATTGCCTCATCTGGGCCAAATGTAGCTGTGGTCTCTTCTTCCTCAGTGAGCCCAGAGCCAGTGAGAGCATCTAGAAAAAAACTAAAAGATACTGAGGATGTGATTTTGGTCAATGTTTGTCCTGCTGGTTGCTGGTTTCTGTTAATACAATATGTCAATGGAGCCCAACTTTCAGAAGCTTCATGATTTTATTTGATGATGCTTTTGAAGCTTCTGAAACTCGGGCTCCATTGACTGATATTGTATGAACAGAAACCAGCAGGGCAAACTTCAGCCAACATCAACTTTTGTGTTCAGGAAAAACAAACAAACAGGGATTGAACAGTGTGAAGGCGAGTAAATAATGATTGCATTTATGTTTGGGTGAATTAACCTTTTAAGGCCCCCAAACAGAAGTTGTATGAAATGTATGGATACAATTATATTCTACTAGAACCTTGAAGAAATAAACTTTCTGAAATAAGCAGCTTTACTGAGTGATTGTGCCTGAGACGTTTACATTTCTTCATTTGGCAGATGCTTTTATCCAACTTAGAGTACTTTTATTACAGGGACCCCCAATGCCTCTGGCGCAAACTGCAGTAAAGAGCCTTTCTAAGGACACACTGGTGGTTGCGATGGCTGCGGAGATTGAACCAGCAACCTTCTTCAAGCCAGTTCACTGATTTAGCCAACTACACCACAAAAGTAATAAAGCTATAACAAAAATTAGCATGCAATTGTAAACATATAAAATTAAATTTGGCAAGAAAGGGAATGCTGACAACATGAATTGTGAAATGTTTTAACTTGTTTAAAAAATTTTCAGGTAGTCGTGCTCATGGAGAGCAGGCACACGAATGTTTTGAGCAGACACAGCAGCAGCCAGATTGTCCTGCTCTTGCTTCAAGGTTGTGATGAGACAGATGGGTGCACTCAGGCAAGGATAGCCTCGATGCCCCTTTCCCATCCATGAACAGATTCCAGTATGACTGCAGCAATTAATTATTGGTCAGCATTTATCATTATTATTTTTGTGTGTAAATGTTGGGGTGGGCTATAATGCAATTCATTCTGGGGTAGTCTTAATTTTAAGTAGTAATACTTAAATTTTTTCGAGTATAAAATCAACAGTCTTCTCCAAAGGCAAGATCTTCGAGCAGCTGGTCGATGTCTTCTTTGTGCAGACATTGCAAACACTGAGGAAAACCGTACTACACATGTGGTAGGGTTGTTGAGTTAGTGATGCTATGAGGTGTTAGTTTACCTGTCAATAAGAGGCCAATAAGAGTCTATTAACTACTCTACTAATAAATATTCTTTGCTCAAATGTCTCATTAAAATGTCTACAAATGGATAAAAAGAATCCGAGATCAGGTAAAAACCATAGACGCTGGTTCAATGGTTCGCCGCTGGGGGGTGTTCTCAATGAATTCACATGATTCATGGGTTCACAGAGATGGCCCCCAACGTATGACGTAATGAAGCCTACTGAAAACATGCTACTTTGGCAGTTTGACAGTGCTCCGAGGCACTGGTTCAAAACAAATGATTCGCAAAGGTTTAGAAGCATCACTAAGCACTGCTTTGCGTCCCAGTAAAAAGTTCCTATTGGGAACTCAGAATTTCCGACTTCCCAGTACAAATGGACTGCACCATTTGACTTTCTCCCAATCTCCCAATCAGTCTTGGTAGGTCTAAAGTCTTTGGTGAGTCCTTTTAACCAACAATATTGATTTAAGTGTGGTTATAAAAATATGCTTTACGATATCTAAGGCATACCTGCACCTTGCTGATGAGGCTGTGAGGATATTAGTCAAAATGTTGTAGGTGTTGTCTAGTAACAACATACAAGTGGGATGGGGACATTTGTTATTTTGGATTATTTTCATTCAAGACAAAGGGAAAAAAAACCTATATTATTGATAAAATGACAACAATCACAGAAGCTGTCAGACGTTCAGTGGATTGTTTTATTTTGCAGCAGAAATCCATTCACTGAACTTCAAAAACTTCCATCACCTTCTCAGAAGGACACAAATGATCACATGATCAATTAAAAAGACAAATGACAAGATGCCAAAGATTTCATGAGAATATAAACCTTCACAGAAGGAACAATCACAGCTGTATACAGTACAGGAATGATTCAGAGAACAAACCTTTTTACTTTTGCAAACCCTTAAAATAGGGATATTCTGAATATGATCTATTATAGACCAAAGTGGAAAACATCAAATATGAATCAAAGAATATTAATGATTATCAACTCAGATGAAATCAAATGTGAGCCCATTTTGAGCTACTTTATATAAACAGCACTAAATTAATAATGTTGCAAGATTCTTGCCGTCATAATAATATCAAGAAATTATAACATTTCATATAAGATGTGCTGTGTAAATTTACTCTTTATCAGCTGTTAGAACAAAACTTTAGTTTCAGAGTAGTTTTCAGATTATAAATGGCCTTTATTATAATAAAGAAAGTGTTTACTTCACATCAAATGAAGAATGTAAAAGTCAGTGTTGTCTAATATAGACGTCAGTAAATGTTCCCATCTGGAACTCGACATGAAGACTTCATAGAAGATTGAATCATCAGAGCACTTAGCAGTACATATATCTCAACCAAACTGGAACTCATGAAACACTTTTCCTCAAAAAGAGAAACTAAAAGCATAATAGTCCACTGAGTCTAGTGCAGACGTTCAGTCTGAGTCTTTAAGGCTCCACCAAGGCCCCCAGATGGAGCTTTTGTTGACATTCATCTCTTTGCTGAAGGTGTTCTGGTCTGGCAGGACACTTTCCCTCCTGTTCTGCTCACATGAAGTCTGCAGCTTCTGGAAGTGCTTCAGCAGTCTTCTCTGGCTCTCTGTCTTCATCTCATCTTTGGACAGGAAGTGCACAATCTCACGACACACCTGGAGAAGCCTTGACTGACAGCATGTGAACTGGTGTTGCAGGACGTTGAGCGTCATCTCCAGGATATCTGCTTTCTCCAGCTTGGAATCAGGCTGCTGCTTGAGGAACTCTGGAGCCAGAAGACACTTGAGCTGCTCGATGCTGCTGTTGATACAATCTCTGCGCATCTTCTCCACCCTTGACTTTCTCAGCTGCAAATGAAGACAGAAAAGCATTAGGAAAGTTCACTTCAAATAAGCCAATGATTTAGAAGAGCAGTGAAAGCTGCTGCAGTAATGCTGCTGTAAGTAGGATATGAATGTACCTTGTTGTTGAGAGGGAGCTGCTCCTTTGAGATGATTGTAGGTCTCATGTCTGGATCTCTGTGCTGTAGATCTCTCTGTTCAGAGTGAGTCTGATTTGCACTGGCTGCAGCTCCTCTATTTATACTCCCAAATCTCCATATGAATGTGTGAGGCTTGAGCTTGTTGGAGTTTCTCACAGTTTGGAGCCAATGGAAGAGCTCAAACAGACAATGAGGGATGTGGGCCGCCACATGCTCAATGATCCTCCATCAGGGGCTCAAAGGAGCAGGTGGAGGGGGACTCTGGGAAAGTGCTGAGAGCTCATCTTCACATCAATGTCACTGAAGCAGCACACGCTCGTCATTACTAGAAACACGTGGAGTCAGTGAGCACATATGATGATATCAAAGTCATGGCATTCTTCGACATGTGATCTGAATTACTGGTACTTTACACAAAGCAGAGTTTTAATTTGCATTCCTGAAGGAGTCAGTAAGTTATCACCTTCTGATCAGTTATAATTGATCTGATCAGATCAATTATTATTATGCAATGAGAATATGCAAAAATATGGATATTAAATTTATTATTGAATATGTAAAACATCACTTTTTAATTGCTTTTTAGCAGCAAATAGATTTTAGTTCCTGGGGTAGTCAAGTCCAATCCATTGATGTTGACCTCTGACCTTTGGTCTCTTAGTGGAGTTCTATTGCCTTTGAGAGTTTTTGAGTGAGTTTTCATGACATCAAAGTCATGGCATTCTTACACTTTGTGATCTGAATTACTCTGTGCTTTAAACAAAGCAGTGATTTGGTTTGCATTCCATAGTTTAATATCAAACTAAAATATTACAATATTTTATTTTATATAAAACTGTTTAGGTCATGTCAAATCATAACAAAATTAATAACAAAATTAAGGTTAATCAATAAAAATCAAACTGTTGAAATGTTTTCTTATTTTGGGCAAACAAGTTCTTACAGTGTTATTTTGATACATGGATTTATTTATGAGGATTTGCATGAAGATCAACATTTTAAGTCTTCTCAAAGAAAGTGCAAATATTTAGTGTCATAATTTATGATATTCAGCATTATCATTGCTGCCATAATGTCACTCACACACGAAGTTGTCTAGCAGCAGTGGACAAAGTACTCAACACCATTACTTGAGTAAAAGTTGTAAAGACAGATTTGAACTAAAGTAAAAGTACAGAAGTACTTGCTTTTTAAAAGTAGTTAAGTACCGAAAGTAAATTTCCTTTATGTCAAAGCACTGTTTTCTTATGTATAATATGCTGTCTAAAGAAAAAAAAAAAGGTCACATTTTTTGAGAAGGAAAAATAAAACACCCACTAACCTAAAGCTGCTACATAGTCACGACTTTCTACGTCAAGGACCTTGATAGAAATGTAGTGGAGTGAAAAGTATGATATTTGTCTTTCAAATGTAGTGAAGTTAAAGTCATAAGTTTCCTGAAAAAAATTAAACTAAAGTACAAATACTCAAAAAGTGTACTTAAGTACAGTAAATGTACTTTGTTATTGTCCACCTCTGTTGTCTAGTCACAACATACATTCTCGGTCGTTTGTTTTTCTTTGTTTTCTCTGTAACTAATAATCAGTTATTCACTGGCATGACTAATAATAGGGACAAACTGTTTACCCCTTATAAAAAATTAACCATGGTTTTAGAACAAATAAATAGAACCATGGTTACTATAGTTAAATCATGGTAACCACAAATTAACCATGGTTTAGCTGAACTAACTAGTTTAACCATGGTATAACTGTGGTCATACAAATGGTAATCAATACACCAAAAAACCATGGTTACTAAACTTTTACTACAGTATAATAAAACCATGGTTCATTTTCATAAAGGACCTGTCTCTGTCTCCCTCTTCTGGTGCTGTTTGCAATGTACATCCCACTAATGGACTAATTAATTAGTCAAGATCTGTGATACAGTTAATGAGAGCCTTTAAAACCGTCAGTTTATAGCGTTCTCTTGATAGACAAATTGAGTCTGAGAGTGAAATGTTGTGTGAGAGTGTTGAAGAAATTATTGTAACTACTGTGTGTCCAGTGTGTTTTTGGGAAAAACACAGAACAACTAAGTCGGATGGGGATTTAAGATAAAATGACAATAATCACAGAAGATGTCAGACGTTCCGTTGCTTGTTTAATTTCGCAGCAGAAATACATTCACTGAACTGCTTTAATGTTTTAAAACTCGTTACCCTCACAGAAGGACAAAAATGATCACATGATCAATTAAAAAGACAAATGACAAGATGACAAAGTTTGTCATGAGAATATAAACCTTCACAGAAGGAACAATCACAGCTGTATACAGTACAGGAAAATATTCAGAGAACGTTGAGAACCAACAAATGTTTACAAACCCTTAAAACAGGTTAAATCTGAATCTGATCTGTTATAGACCAAAGAGAAAAACATCAAATAGAGTTGATCCATTGATCCGTTTTGAGCCATTTTATATAAACAGTGCAGAACTAATAATGGAGCAAGTTTCTTCCCATCACATTAATTAAAAAAAAATTCACTCTTTTTCAGCATTTTGAGCAACGTTTTAGTATCCGAATAGTTATCAGATAATAAATGGCCTTTAAAATAAAGACAGTGTTTCTTTCACATCACATGCAGATGTATCTTAAAGTCAGTGTCTAATATAGACGTCAGTAAATGTTCCCATCTGGAACTCTTGACATGAAGTCTTCATAGAAGATTGAATCATCAGAGCACTTAGCAGTACAAATATCTTCCAAAGTGGAACTCATGAAACACTTTTTCTCAAAAAGAGAAACTGAAAGCGTAATAGTCCACTGAGTGTAGTGCAGACGTTCAGTCTATTCAGTCTTGAGTCTTTAAGGCTCTACCAAGGCCCCCAGATGGAGCTCTTGTTGACATTCATCTCTTTGCTGAAGGTGTTCTGGTCTGGCAGGACACTTTCCCTCCTGTTCTGCTCACATGAAGTCTGCAGCTTCTGGAAGTGCTTCAGCAGTCTTCTCTGGCTCTCTGTCTTCATCTCATCTTTGGACAGGAAGTGCACAATCTCACGACACACCTGGAGAAGCCTTGACTGACAGCATGTGAACTGCAATTGTGGTGTTGCAGGAAGTTGAGAGTCATCTCCAGGATATCTGCTTTCTCCAGCTTGGTATCAGGCTGCTGCTTGAGGAACTCTGGAGCCAGAAGACACTTGAGCTTGAGTTGACACAATCTCTGAGCATGTTCTCCACCCTGGGCTTTCTCAGCTGCAAATGAAAACAGAGGAGCATTATGGAGGCCATCGTGTGTGTGAGAGATGTCATCGCAGCAAAGATAACGCTGAATATAACACTAAATATCTGCACTTGTGTGAAAAGACTTGAAATGTTAATCTTCATGCAAATCCACATAAAAAATGCATATGTATTAAAATAACACTTGTTTTAATAAAAAAGAACAAAATATTTGAACAGTTCGATTTTTATTGATTAACCTTATTTTTATTAATTTTGTCATGATTTGACATGACTTAAATGGATATTGTATACAGTTTTACATAAAATAAAATATTGTAATATTTTAGTTTGATATTAAACTATGGAATGCAAACTAAAACACTGCTTGGTTTAAAGCACAGATGAAGCAGATGTGTGTGTGTTTGTGCTGGTCAGTGTGAGTAGATCTCATGTGAGGTTCCCACACTGACTCTCTGTGTTCACATCAATGGAGCACAAAAGCATCCAGAGTCCTGAATGAAGCATTAGTGACACTGAAGACTTCAACCTGACGTCATATTAAATATACTATTGAATATGTAAACATCACTTTTAGATTGCTTTTTCAGCAGCAAATAGATTTTATTTAGATTTTAGTTAAACTTGTGACATGTTTGTTTAGATGACAAAAGTATCTTAAGCGCCTGATGCAAAAGCTTAGTCAGTTAAAAGTTCACGATGCATTCAGGAAAATAAACCGAGATAGAGCTGGAATTCTGTTCACGCCGCTGATGACATCATCAAACCAGCTCATCAAGCTCATGCATGTATATGTAAATATCCATAAGTGTGTGTTTGTCAAATCTTGAGCTTGTGTTGGGGTTTAGGATGCTAATGACACTAGAACTGTGACTCTGTTCTCCAGAGTTTCCCACACACACAACAATAGAAGTGTGTCTATTCACATGATAATGAGCCTTAATGCAGAACAGATTCCCTACAAGCTTTCTCACGCCTCTGATGCTGAAGATTTGTTGACTTCGTATATGAAACTGAAGATATTTTTTTTAAATAAAGCATTTAATTCTATTCTTTTCATTTTGGAGTTAGAATATCAGTGTATGAAATTAAAGGGGTGGTAAACTTTTTTTTTTTTAAGGCTTGATTGTGTTTATGGAGTGCAGTCTAACTTGTTAATGCGTCATGAAAAAAAAAAAACGCATTATTTTTCACATAATTTACCTTTATCCTTCACCACCCTGTCCCTTGTCTTATGAATGCTCTGATGATTTCATGGTTTTATGAAGCCCCTCCCTCAGAAATACGCAATGGGCTCAGATTGGTTAGCAGGCCCAGTGTGTTGTGATTCGCTAAACCGCCTCTAGTGCAGTCCAGAAACGTCACGCCCCTCTCCTCAGTTGCATGTGCTCCGGTTGTATTGTAAACAATGGTGTCTTCAATATTGCTTATCAATTTGAGACCTTATCTTTTTGAGAAACCTTATTGTGGCAAGGGGGGAGTGAGAAGGCGAAAGGCTGCAGCGGGAGAAAGGGTTTGGAAACTAGCGGTGATAAGGAGGTCAAGTGAATAACGATTAACACCTGTCTGTAATTCCAGTGATTGGGGGAGAGACGAGAGATAAGCGCCCGCAGATCGTCATTAGAGAGGCTTGGGAGGAGGGGCCTTCAAACAGCCGTAGTGAAATTCAGTATGTCATGGACCTCCGAGCAAAGCTCCACACTCTGGGGCGGCTGTCTATGGAGAATTTGCTGCAGGCTCAGGACAGACAAAGTCAGCTGTACAACAGGGGTACGCAAGCGCGGCAATTTACACTGGGAGAGAAAGTGCTTGTATTACTTCCAACGTCTAGTTCTAAATTACTCGCGAAGTGGCAAGGACCTTTTGTGGTTACACGGCGAGTGGGGGATCTCGATTATGAGGTAAGGCGAACGGACAGAGGTAATTCATGTCAAGTTTATCATCTCAATCTTTTAAAACGTTGGAATGAGGTGACCTCGGTTGAGTTGGCAGTGGTCGGAGCACAAGAAAAAAGTGGTACAGGATGAATTAACGGCCATGCTAAGGTTGGGAGTAATAGAAGAATCGCATAGCGACTGGGCAAGCCCGATAGTTTTAGTGCCTAAAACGGACGGCTCCGTCCGTTTCTGTGTTGATTACAGAAAGGTGAATGCAGTGTTGAAATTCGACGCTTATCCAATGCCCCGAGTTGACGAGCTGCTTGATCGGTTAGGTTCGGCTCGCTTTTATTCGACACTGGATTTAACGAAAGGGTATTGGCAGATCCCCTTGTCGCCATTATCCAAGGAAAAAACAGCCTTCACCACGCCGTTCGGGTTACACCAATTCGTTACCCTTCCGTTCGGCTTGTTCGGGGCTCCCGCCACCTTTCAGCGTCTCATGGGCCGCTCTTACACTCTCCTAACGTTGATCTCCCTTTCTTGTTGCAGACAGACGCGTCGGACGGGGGGCTGGGTGCATCATGCAAATCCACATAAAAAATGCATATTAAAATAACACTTGTTTTAATAAAAAAGAACAAAATATGTGAACAGTTCGATTTTTATTGATTAACCTTTTTTATTAATTGTGTTATGATTTGACATGACTTAAATGGATTTTGTATACCGTTTTACATAAAATAAAATATTGTAATATTTTAGTTTGATATTAAACTATGGAATGCAAACTAAAACACTGCTTGGTTTAAAGCACAGATGAAGCAGTATATTAAATATACTATTGAATATGTGAACAACACTTTTAGATTCCTTTTTCAGCAGCAAATAGATTTTATTTACATTTTAGTTAAACTGGTGAGGCATGTTTGTTTAGATGACAAAAGTATCTTAAGCGCCTGATGCAAAAGCTTAGTCAGTTAAAAGTTCACGATGCATTCAGGAAAATAAACCGAGATAGAGCTGGAATTCTGTTCACGCCGCTGATGACATCATCAAACCAGCTCATCAAGCTCATGCATGTATGTAAATATCCATAAGTGTGTGTTTGTCAAATCTTGAGCTTGTGTTGGGGTTTAGGATGCTAATGACACTAGAACTGTGACTCTGTTCTCCAGAGTTTCCCACACACACAACAATAGAAGTGTGTCTATTCACATGATAATGAGCCTTAATGCAGGACAGATTCCCTACAAGCTTTCTCACGCCTCTGATGCTGAAGATTTGTTGACTTTGTACATGAAACTGAAGATATTTTTTTAAATAAAACATTCAATTATGTTATTTTCATTTTGGAGTTAAAATATCAGTGTATGAAATTAAAGGGGTGGTAAACTTTTTTTTTTTTTTAGGCTTGATTGTGTTTATGGAGTGCAGTCTAACGTGTTAATGCGTCATGAAAAATAAATATTTTTCACATAATTTACCTTTATCCTTCACCACCCTATCCCTTGTCTTATGAATGCTCTGATGATTTCATGGTTTTATGAAGCCCCTCCCTCAGAAATACACAATGGGCTCAGATTGGTTAGCAGGCCCAGTGTGTTGTGATTCGCTAAACCGCCTCTAGTGCAGTCCAGAAACGTCACGCCCCTCTCCTCAGTGCATGTGCTCCGGTTGTATTGTAAACAATGGTGTCTTCAATATTGCTTATCAATTTGAGACCTTATCTTTTTGAAAATTTCTCACTATAATGCATTTAACTTTTTATATGTTTTGTAAATTGTATGTTTTTTAACATTTGGATTTATCCTTCTTGCTCGAAATAATATTTTTATATTTTTGTTATCACAAATGCTCAGTTCTATGCATTATATGCATTATTATTGGCAGTTACACTGCAATTTATTTTATAATAATTGTGTTTGTAAGTGAATGATACTTTATTCTTCTTTTTGTTAAAAACGCTTGAATAAATTTAAACCAAAACTCCTTTAATGGGAGTAAATGTTGTTCAGCTGTGATTATTGTGGTTCAACAATAATCTAAAATCATATAACGGACAATTGGTCTAAAACATTGAAAATGAAAGGATTTGCTTTTTTTTTTTACTGCAATTTCCATCCAGTGTCTTATTTGTTGTGTATTATGAAGTTTTCCCGCACCATAACTGGTCAAATGTCTATATAAAATATGTTACGTGTTTGTTGTGTTTAGCATCTTTAAAGGAGGAGACAGAATTCAGTAATAGAAATGTTCTCACAATAACACATTTCTATACAGTCGATGTATATTTTTTGTCTTTATGTTCTCAGAGAATAGAAATGTTTTTGATCATTTTGCTGTTGCATTAACTATCCTCAGTTTGATATTAGACTAAATGTTGTAGGTCTAGTCACAACATACATTCTTGGTCGTTTGCTTTCCTTCGTTTTCTTTGTTGCTAATAATCAGATATTTTTGTAGCTACAATCAGGAATGATTATAACTACTGAATGAGTCTGTCCAGCATATTTCTGGATGGGCCTTTGTATGAAAAACATGGGAAAACAAAGTGGGATGGTGATTTAAGATAAAATGACAATAATCACATTCAGACGTTCAGTTGATTGTTTTATTTTGCAGCAGAAATGCATTCACTGAACTGCTTTAGACTTTTAAAACTTCAGTCACCTTCACAGAAGGACAAACATGATCACATGATCAATTAAAAAGACAAATGACAAGATGACAAAGTTTGTCATGAGAATATAAACCTTCACAGAAGGAACAATGACAGCTGTATACAGTACAGGAAAATATTCAGAGAACGTTGAGAACCAACAAACATTTACAAACCCTTAAAACAGGTTAAATCTGAATCTGATCTATTATAGACCAAAGAGAAAAACATGAAATATGAATCATAGTGTACGAATGATTTTCATCTCAGATGAAATCAAATATGAGCCCATTTTGAGCCATTTTATATAAACAGTACAGAGCTAATAATGGAGCAAGATTCTTGCCATCACATTAATATCAAGAATTGTACTCTTTTTCAGCTTTTAGAACAAAGCATTCGTATCTGATAAGTTATCAGATAATTAATGGCCTTTAAAATAAAGACAGTGTTTCTTTCACATCACATGCAGATGTATCTCAAAGTCAGTGTCTAATATAGACGTCAGTAAATGTTCCCATCTGGAACTCTTGACATGAAGTCTTCATAGAAGATCGAATCATCAGAGCACTTAGCAGTACAAATATCTTCCAAAGTGGAACTCATGAAACACTTTTTCTCAAAAAGAGAAACTGAAAGCATAATAGTCCACTGAGTTTAGTGCAGACG
Organism: Sinocyclocheilus rhinocerous; assembly: GCF_001515625.1. Classification (NCBI taxonomy): domain Eukaryota; kingdom Metazoa; phylum Chordata; class Actinopteri; order Cypriniformes; family Cyprinidae; genus Sinocyclocheilus; species Sinocyclocheilus rhinocerous. Next base: position 707,186 of record NW_015639085.1, read on the forward strand.
TTCAGTCTGAGTCTTTAAGGCTCCACCAAGGCCCCCAGATGGAGCTCTTGTTGACATTCATCTCTTTGCTGAAGGTGTTCTGGTCTGGCAGGACACTTTCCCTCCTGTTCTGCTCACATGAAGTCTGCAGCTTCTGGAAGTGCTTCAGCAGTCTTCTCTGGCTCTCTGTCTTCATCTCATCTTTAGACAGGAAGTGCACAATCTCACGACACACCTGGAGAAGCCCTCACTGACAGCATGTGAACTGGTGTTGCAGGAAGTTGAGCGTCATCTCCAGAATATCTGTTTCTCCAGCTTGGTATCAGGCTGCTGCTTGAGGAACTCTGGAGCCAGAAGACACTTGAGCTGCTCGATGCTGCTGTTGATACGATCTCTGTGCATCTTCTCCACCCTTGGCTTTCTCAGCTGCTTTTGATGGCGGATTGTAATCCATAAAGGATTATGTGTTTATGAAACACATGTGAATGACATTAAATTATATTCCAGTTATAAATGTGCTTCTGATTACAGATAGCCTGGGATTACAAAGATTTGTATTTTAAAGAAAATCAGTTCGAAGGGAGCATAAATTGCTTTTTGGGTTCAAGGAATATCTTAATATGAAATTCGAAGAGTATGACAATTAGACTGTGCAGAAATTGAAATCTACACGCTAATACACACTATACTCATAGTCACGCAATACTGATGTTGTTAACATTAATCATTTGAGAATAAAGTATAACAATAATAATAATTTGAACGGTTTGATGTGATATGAGCTAACCGATCTTTAGATTTAATCACCATTGGTAGCGAGATTTAGGCTATGGTAATGCATTTTTCCTCAGTTGGTCAGTTTGGAGAAGCTCAAGTGTGCTCTTGGAGAGTATCATCAGAATGGCATCCACACCTCAGATCTTCTGGAGAGGGCCGTGTCTTTCATCACCCTCAAAAGAGTTTTACTTTCCTATGACGGCTACTCCAAATATTCCCGTGACATCCTGCGTCTTTTTCCTGATCACACAGAGGATGTAGCAGCGTTATGCTCTGAAGAATGAACATCACATGAGGATCAAGAACAAAAACTCACACAAACAACTCTTATGAGAAAAACTGAACATAAAGAAGACTTCATCTTTTTTGAAAATCTCTCACTTTAATGCCTTTAACTTTGTATTTATAACTGTGTGCCTTAATGATTTTTACATTTACATTTATTTATTGCTCGAAAGAATGTTTTTATATTTGTGTTTTCACAAATGCTCGGTTTTATGCATTATATTCATTATTATAGGCTATTACACTGCAATATATTTTTTAATAGTAGTGTTTGTAAGTGAATTATACTTTATGCTGCTTTTTGTTTAAAAATGCATGAAGAGATTTAAACCAAAACTCCTTTAATTGGAGTAAATGTTGTTCTATTGTGATGCAACAATAATCTCAAGCCAGATACTTGATAATGACTTCAAAAGATTGAAAATAAAAGTAGTTTTTTTACTGCAATTTCCATTCAGTGTCTTATTTGATGTGCATTATGAAGGTTTCCTGCTCCAGAACCGGTCAGATTACCACATTTAGCTTTTGTTTTAAAAGAGGAGACCAAATTTACATTTACTTACATCAATACATTCCTATACATCCCATGAATATATTTTGTGTTTCTGCTCTCAGTTAAAACAATAAATGTTTTGAACACTTTGCTGAAATGCATTTTAAGTCAGTGATTCCCGATCAGGAGTTCGCGTACCCCAAGAGAGAGAGAGAGAAATGATTTCAGATTCCAGCATTAAGAGTGCTGACTGATTCTATGGCAATCAGAGCTTCTAATGCAACTGACTCAATGACTTTAGCAGTTGGCGCCATTCCGCAGTTTCGGGTAATATGTTCTCCCATTCTCCCCAGTATATTGACAATATTGACTTATGTGTGTGTTTATAAAAATATACCAATGCTTAACAATATCCAAGGGACACTTGCACCTTGCTGATGAAGTTGTAAGGAATGCCAGCACCTCTTCTGGTGCTGTTTGCGATGTACATCCCACTTATGGACTAATTAATTAGTCAAGATCTGTGATACAGGTTAATGAGTGCCTTTAAAACCTTCAGTTTTCAGTATACGGACTGAAAACTGAATACAGTAACTGTATATTCAGTATACAGTTTTCTTGATAGAGAAATTGTGTCTGAGAGTAAAATGTTATGCGAAAGAGTGTTGAAGGAATGATTGTGATTATTGAATGAGTGTGACTATTGCCATTGGCATGTGGGAAAACATGGAAAATGGGATGGGGATTCAGGATATGATGGTATTAAAAACCACAGAATATGTAAGACATTCAGTTGATTGTTTTATTTCACAGAAGAAATACATTCACTGAACTGCTTTAGACTTTTAAAACTTAAGTCAACTTCACAGAAAGTCAAAAATGATCACATGATCAATTAAAAAGACATATGACAAGATGACAGAGTTTGTCATGAGAATATAAACCTTCACAGAAAGAACAATCACAGCTGTATACAATACAGGAAAGATTCGGAGAACGTTGAGAACCAACAAACATTTACAAACCCTTAAAACAGGTTAAATCTGAATCTGATCTATTACAGACCAAAGAGAAAAACATCAAATATGAATCATAGTGTATGAATGATTATCATCTCAGATAAAATCAAATATGAGCCCATTTTGAGCCATTTTATGTAAACAGTACAGAACTAATAATGGAGCAAGATTCTTGCCATCACATTAATATCAAGAAATTCACTCTTTTTCAGCTTTTAGAACAAAGCATTAGTATCTGAGAAGTTATCAGATAATAAATGGCCTTTAAAATAAAGACAATGTTTCTTTCACATCACATGCAGATGTATCTTAAAGTCAGTGTCTAATATAGACGTCAGTAAATGTTCCCATCTGGAACTCTTGACATGAAGTCTTCATAGAAGATCGAATCATCAGAGCACTTGTTCTGGTCTGGCAGGACACCCTCCTTTTCTGGTCACATGAAGTCTGCAGCTTCTGGAAGTGCTTCAGCAGAAGAAGCCTTCATTGACAGCATGTGAACTGCAGTTGTGGTGTTGCAGGACGTTGAGCGTCATCTCCAGGATATCTGCTTTCTCCAGCTTGGTATCAGGCTGCTGCTTGAGGAACTCTGGAGCCAGAAGACACTTGAGCTGCTCGATGCTGCTGTTGATACGATCTCTGTGCATCTTCTCCACCCTTGGCTTTCTCAGTTTATATGTATTAAAATAAGACTTGTTTTAATAAAAAAAGAACAAAATATTTGAACAGTTCGATTTTTATTGATTAACCTTTTTTTTATTAATTTTTTTATGATTTGACATGACTTAAATGGATTTTGTATACATTTTTACATAAAATAAAATATTGTAATATTTTAATTTGATATTAAACTATGGAATGCAAACTAAAACACTGCTTGGTTTAAAGCACAGATGAAGCAGATGTGTGTGTGTTTGTGCTGGTCAGTGTGAGTAGATCTCATGTGAGGTTCCCACACTGACTCTCTGTGTTCACATCAATGGAGCACAAAAGCATCCAGAGTCCTGAATGAAGCATTAGTGACACTGAAGACATGCAAAAATATGTATATTAAATGTATTATTGAATATGTAAAACCACTTCTTAATTGCTTTAGCAAATAGATTTTAGTTACATTTTAGTTAAACTGGTGAGGCATGTTTGTTTAGATGACAAAAGTATCTTAAGCGCCTGATGCAAAAGCTTAGTCAGTTAAAAGTTCACGATGCATTCAGGAAAATAAACCGAGATAGAGCTGGAATTCTGTTCACGCCGCTGATGACATCATCAAACCAGCTCATCAAGCTCATGCATGTATGTACATATCCATAAGTGTGTGTTTGTCAAATCTTGAGCTTGTGTTGGGGTTTAGGATGCTAATGACACTAGAACTGTGACTCTGTTCTCCAGAGTTTCCCACACACACAACAATAGAAGTGTGTCTATTCACATGATAATGAGCCTTAATGCAGGACAGATTCCCTACAAGCTTTCTCACGCCTCTGATGCTGAAGATTTGTTGACTTTGTACATGAAACTGAAGATATTTTTAAAATAAAACATTTAATTCTGTTCTTTTCATTTTGGAGTTAGAATATCAGTGTTCAATATCAAGTTGAAATAGTATTATTTCCAATCCATTGATGTTGACCTCTGACCTTTGGTCTCTTAGTGGAGTTCTATTGCCTTTGAGAGTTTTTGAGTGAGTTCAGTTTCTCATACTCTGTTCATTCACTCAATTCAAATACAATGGTAGCCTACTGTACAATTTTCCTCCAGTAAAAACTGTAACTTAAAAATAAAATCACACGAGGAATGTGGGCCGCCACACGCTCAGTCAAAGACACTGCTTTCCAATACATATTTAAAATTGACTCTCAGTCACACACTCCTAGAGCTGCTGGAGTTACAGAGACACATGGATTCACACTCATTCACACATTCTTTTCACGTTTTGAGCATCTTGTGGGAACCTGAAATGTCCTGCATCCCCACATTCATAAAGATGAATATAAGTGACCTTAGTAGCAGATGGCAGTGACGACCATCCCACCAATTCACTCATCAACACACTACTGTTCAAAATTCAGACGCCTCTGATTGGCTGAGAGGAGAGAGATGTGAGTATAAACGGAGTCTGAAGATGAAAGATCCATGAGACACCAACTCCTGTGAGGAACATTTCACACTGAAAACCCTTCAGTCAAAACTGAGCTTGAACTTCAACACTCAGACCAACAGGAATCAGTATCAGTCATGGTGACCTACATGGACATGTCTTTCCAGAGCAGCATCAAGACCCAACATGTGCAACATGCAAGGTAAGAAGAACTTCAGGAACAGATAGATGCATAAAGAGCTTCAAACAAAAGCATCAGTATTTTATCTGATTTTAATATTTTAAGTGAACATCAACTGACGTGATTGTGTTGTTGTTTTCAGATGTGTTCTTACGTGTTTGGAGAGACTCAACATAAAGAAGACTTCAAAAACCTTAGAGTTTTCAAGATTTCTGAAAATGTTGAACTATAATGCCTTAATGTAGCATTTATCTTCATTATTTTCTTCTTTTGAAATTATATTTCTTGCTCAAAAGAACATTTTTATATTTTTGTTTTCAAAAATGCTCATGTTTATGCATTATATGCATTATTCTTGGCAGGTACACTGCAAAATATTTTTATATTTCTGTTTGTATGATACTTTATGCTGCTTTTAGTTTAAATGCATAATGAAATTGAAACCAGAACTCCTTAAATGGGAGTAAATGTTGTTCTACGTAATGATTGTGATTCAACAATGATCAGATTATTCATGATGAGGATCTCAAGCCATATAAATGGACAATTCTGTCCAAAATAAAATATTTACTACAATGTACATTTTAGTATTTTATTTGATGGAGGTTTCTTGTGGGTCAAACTAAAAAAAAATATATATATTTTGCTTGGCATTTTTTAGAGTGGAAACTATTTCATAAATCTAGAAATCTAGATAAAGATTTCATAATCTGTTGTCGATTCGTTTTGGAAAGTGTGACTTAAAGATTTTTAGGTAAAAAAATCTTGGGAACAGAATATATGTTTTGCTTTACAGAAGTGCATGCAAAAATTAGAATGACTTGCCAGAATACACAGAGACAGAAAACGGGGTAAAACAAGGGTAAACATTGGCGGTACTTTTACAACATGGAGGAATTTGAAGGAATGTTTGAATTTTAATAGAAATGCTGAGCTTGCAAAGTTTTCACGCAAATTTTCTGTCTCCCTCTTCTGGTGCTGTTTTGAATATACAACCTGCTTCCCAGCTAACAAATCTATGTTCCAAGAACACTTTGCTAACATTTCCATTAGGTTATTAAAACATTATTTCTGAATGTTCTTTGAACGTTCAAAACATCCAGTTTTGTAAATTTATCATTTTGCAAACATTATGGGAACATTACGTTTGAATATTCTGTTCTATAGAGAGAGAGAGAGAGAGAGAGACCCCACAGGGACTACAGCAGCACCTGGACCTGCTGGACAACTACTGCCAGAACTGGGCCCTGGCAGTAAACCTCAAAAAGACCAACATTATGGTCTTCAGAAAAAGCCCAGATGCCAGGAACACAGATACCAGTTCAGTCTAGGCAGCACCGCCTTAGAACACACGATGCAGTACACTTACCTCGGCCTGATCATCACTGCATCAGGGAGTTTCAGTTTGGCAGTGAATGCTCTCAAAGATAAAGCTGGAAGAGCTCTGTACGCAATCAAGAAAAAATTCCAAAATATTGCAATACCGCTTCCAATTTGGTGTAAAATCTTTGATAGTGTGATTCAACCCATAGCACTGAATGAAAGTGAGGTTTGGGGTCCACTCAGTGATCAGAGCTACACTAGATGGGACAGACATCCAACAGAAGCCATACACACAGAATTCTGCAAAATGATTCTAAAACTACAAAGAAAAACACCCAATAACGCATGTAGGGCAGAATTAGGCTGATTCCCATTGATTATCAATATGCATAAAAGATCCCTCAAATTCTGGATGCATCTTAAATCAAGTCCCACAGAATCACTACATTTTAAAGCAATGCAAACCCAAGAACTGAACCCCGAAAAGAGCCCACTCAGTCAGCTAGTTCTGAGACTTACTAACCTGACTAACTCTACTAACACTATCCAGTCTCAAACCAGCACTGCTTCTCATCCAAACATCAAAATAAATCAAATTATCAAACAATCTAAAAATACATATCTGGAACACTGGGATCAAGAAACTAAAACACAAAGTAAATTACAATTCTATCGAACTCTAAAATCAAATTATGAATTGGAAGATTATCTCCAGAGTGTCAGAGACCAGTACACTTACCTCGGCCTGATCATCACTGCATCGGGGAGTTTCAGTTTGGCAATGAATGCTCTCAAAGATAAACCTCTACTTCAACAAATTCACCAACTTAATAAAGAACTTTACAGCCATTAGTGAAACAGGACAAATAAAGATACTATTAGGAGAGGGACAGACAGCAGCACTTGCTGCAAGATACATGTGGATGTGCCACAGCCTGAGAGACAGCAGCTGAAAGTGTGTGTGTGTGTGTGTGTGTGTGTGAGAGAGAGAGACAGCAGCTGAATGTGTATTATTTTGTCTGACCTCAGTGTGTTATCCTACTGTCCACCATAGTGATCCTTAGTATGTATGTGTGTTTCTATGTAACTGTGGTATCAAATGTTCACACGTTTTAATTTGTTACAGTTTAATACTTCTAAGATGTTATAATATTCCATTATATTACTGTGATGTTCATTTTATTATTATTATTGTTATTATAGTATTATTTTTTTAATCTTTTTGTACATGTATACTAAGCTTTGGCAATATTGTTTCATTTACAGTCATGCCAATAAAGCAATTTTGAATTTGAATTTGAGAGAGAGAGAGAGAGAGAGAGAGAGAGAGTTCAGTAATATTGAGGGAGTTGAGTTTTTACAGAGAATTCGTGAAAATACAGAATATTCATGAAGAAAGACTGTGGGTGCATATGTAATATATGTAACATTAAATTGACTTTCTGCATGTTATATGTGTACATAATCAGTAAACAGAGCTTTTCAAAACTGAATCAACTGAAACAATTGCTTTGCAAAATGATTCACTTTTTTGAAACGCTTGAGACAGTAAAAACAGTTTGGGAAAAACTCATCCCATATATGCATACTTTTTACTCTTTTTACAAACCAATTACATATCTTTTCCATTTTGTGGAAATGTTTTTGATTTTGTGTGACACATTATGTGAGCCACTTCTCTGAAAAAAAAAGATTCACAAATGTTTTTGAAGCTTCACATTAAAGTGCTTTAAAATCATCCATCTCTAGTATATGAGAAGATCTCAAGAGGTTCTCACAGTTGATTTCATTTGTCTTGTCCGAAAAACAGTATACTGACAGAAAGCGGGGCTCTTGCAATTTAAATGAAAAGTGTGATTTAATAAAATGTATTTTTTTTCTAGATGTGTGTATATAAATGCATTTGTATCTAAAGGTTTGGAGTTGTGCACTGGAATTCAGATGTCATTGTCTCCATTGTCTGAGACTCGCATGCAAAAATATGCATATTAAATGTATTATTGACTATGTAAAACTACTTCTTAATTGCTTTAGCAAATATATTTTAGTTACATTTTAGTTAAACTGGTGAGGCATGTTTGTTTAGATGGCAAAAGTATCTTAAGCGCCTGATGCAAAAGCTTAGTCAGTTAAAAGTTCACGATGCATTCAGGAAAATAAACCGAGATAGAGCTGGATAATAGAACTGTGTCTATTCACATGATAATTAGATGGACAAATTATATCCTCAGGGATTTAAAGTAGTATTAATGTACATGTGTTTCCCATGGCATTCAAAATCACTTAGTGCTTCTGTGCAAAAATAAATAAATATTTTTTTTTTATAAATAAATAAAGTTTACCAATATTTGTAAACCTGGTCAATAATCAATAATACATAAACACTTATCTAATAGCTGAAAGTTTTATGCTGAAAGTTTTTATTCTGGATCTTAATGCAATAACTTTATAAAATAAATTGTTACTATTTTTATTTTGCCTCAGAAATATTTTTCATTCTTTGAAAAATTCTGTGATTGTTAAAGTTCTGTCACGTTTGATATTGCACTTGGATATATCTTAAATCTTGGACTTATATTTTGAACTCTTCATTTATTATTATTATTATTATTATTATGTTTTTAATTTAATGTTTGTTTTTTGTTTGTTTGTTTGTTTGTTTTTAATAATAGTCCATCTAAACATGTATCGTGCAAAATACAGCACAAAAGATTTAGTCTTTGGGAACTGTTAGTCCTGTGAGAACAGACACACTTCTATTGTGTGAATGCTTTAATGTGATGAATACAGAAGTGTGGGAAGCCGCGTGTCTCTGTGACTCCACCAGCTCCAGGAGTGTGTGACTGCAGTCAGTTTAAAGATCTCTTAGAAAGCAGCTGTGTGTTTCATTGAGCATGTGGCGGCCCACATCCCTCATTGTCTGTTTGAGCTCATTTAATTGTTCAAAAACTGTTAGTAGCTACTGAATGCTTGATGTATACTGAAACAACTTGCCCTTATTCACATATTTAAGCTTTACTTAACGTACATAATGAATGTGACGTTCAGTAGACAGACATCTATTGTTGTGTAATTGAATTGAGTGAATGAATAGAGTGTGAGAAACAAACCCTCAGAGACATTAGAACTCAACTAGAAAGGTCAGTGACCTGTATAAAACTTTGACAGTTCCAACATGGTGCTCTATTGCTCTCATGGTGCACTAATACTAATAAAAAATAAAAACTACAGAAACATATAGATGGTTTCTTTGCAGTCTTCTATACTAATTTATTATTTGATAACATTTTTGTAAAAGCGAAGCAAAACATTCCAAATATAATGGCGTGATCCACTGGTGAGCAAGTCATGTAATGCTACATTTCTTCAAATCTGTTTCCATGAAGAAACAAACTCATCTACATCTTGGATAACCTGAGGTGGTGTACATTTTCAGCAAAAGCAATTATATTTTTAGAAATATTACAAAAGGGGATATTTTAACTCTTTACTCATTAAAAACAACTCAGGAATGTCATGAGCAGCCTGATAAACAAACCCCAGGAATAATTAATGCTTGTGATAACCAAATCATGAATGCATAATGAAAACAGAAAAAAAGCACTTTTTTTGATTGTTTTATTTCGCCACAGACTGATTGAAATACATTCAATGGCCTTTGTGTTTCATATTTTAAAATGAATTCCTTCACATAAGGAAACAACATTTCACTTACACAGTGAAAACATTTTCACAATGGTTTAAGAAATAAATACCCTTACAAAAGGCAGTTCAAAAGCACAGTACATGGTACTGACAGAAAGATGAAGTATAACCTCTTGAAAAATAAATCCATGATCTTTTCAGATACAAACTGCATATTATTTCCTCAGAAACACAAATACAAGCCCAGTTGGGTTTCATATAAATCTCGATACGATTGAAAACAATCATCAATATTAATTACAAATACTGACCAACTCTTGGCCACACTTACAAAACACGAGTAACATGTTGTTCAGATTAGATCATTCTGATAATCTTTCAAATTTGAAAGAAATTTTAAAACTTATTATAAGGTCAAATTAAGACATCCTCATATAGGCATCATTTTTCAAAACAAAACAAAAAAAGATCAATAAATGCTTTTCGCCAGTTGCAAAAAAAATGAAATATGTTTCAACATGAAACAAAAAAAAGCTGATTTGACTTTACGGTCACGTAATGCATCACCTCAAAGGTGAAAAATTACACCCAAAGGATATGAAAAATGCAATTTAATGCACTTTTAGACTAATACACACTGCTAAAACACAGTGTGCCATCATGGTAATTTCACTAAAAAAATAGTTAAAGGACATTTTCTCAAAAAGAGAAAAATCTTCATAGAAGATTGAATCATCAGAGCACTTAGCAGTACAAATATCTCTTCCGAACTGGAACTCATTAAACACTTTCTTTTCAAAATGACAAAATGAAAGTGTAATAGTCCACTAAATCTAGTGCAGACGTTCAGTCTTTAAGGCTCTACCAAGGCCTCCAGATGGTGCTCATATTGACATTCATCTCTTTGCTGAAGGTGTTCTGGTCTGGCAGGACACTTTCGCTCCTGTTGATCCTGAAGAAGCTGAGTGTCATCTCCAGGATATCTGCTTTCTCCAGCTTGGTATCAGGCTGCTGCTTGAGGAACTCTGGAGCCAGAAGACACTTGAGCTGCTCGATGCTGCTGTTGATACGATCTCTGTGCATCTTCTCCACCCTTGGCTTTCTCAGCTGCAAATGAAGACAGAAAAGCATTAGGAAAGTATCTTTCAAATAATCCAATGATTTAGAAGAGCAGTGAAAGCTGCTGCAGTAATGCTGCTGTAAGTAGGATGTGAATGTACCTTGTTGTTGAGAGGGAGAAGCTCCTTTGAGATGATTGTAGGTGTCATGTCTGGATCTCTGTGCTGTAGATCTCTCTGTTCAGAGTGAGTCTGATTTGCACTGGCTGCAGCTCCTCTATTTATACTCCCAAATCTCCATATGAATGTGTGAGGCTTGAGCTTGTTGGAGTTTCTCACAGTTTGGAGCCAATGGAAGAGCTCAAACAGACAATGAGGGATGTGGGCCGCCACATGCTCAATGATCCTCCATCAGGGGCTCAAAGGAGCAGGTGGAGGGAGAATCTGGGAAAGTGTTGACCTGTAGAGAGCTCATGTTCACATCAATGTCACTGAAGCAGCACACGCTCGTCAACATTATACACACGTGTGAAAGATAGCATTAAATAGCTATTTGTATCCATCTTAATAAACAAAGAAAAAATACATACAAATATTTAATTGTATTAAAATATTGAATAATATTTATTTATTTATTTATTCATTCATTCATTCACAGTGTTAAACGGGAAAATAATGTTTCAGTGATGCAAACAAGATTCAATTCTGCTGTAGCTCTAAAAAAGAGGACAATAGCAAACAGTACATTTTTCAGTTAAAGTCGGTTCATTGTTGACTGAGTTCAGTTTAATAACTGTGTGAAGTTCATATAAGTTACATTTATCTATAGAACAGCTCTGCAAAACAGTGGTGTTCAGCTCAGCTCAGTTTAGTTCTCATCCAATAGTGTCAGTACATTCAAGTCAATAATGTTGCCTGATATTAAGTGTCAACTATAGGAAAGCCAAAATGGGAATTATTTATTTGTTTGTGAATGACTGAATGAACGAATATGATTACCTACTTTTAGTTGGCCATACATGTGTTGCACTTACACTGACAATAAACAGTGCTCTAAATATTTCAATACACAGTGCATTGCCATAAAATGTATTTTTCAACATGTATGTATATGAATGCATTTGTATCTAAAGGTTTGGAGTTGTGCACTGGAATTCAGATGTCATTGTCTCCATTGTCTGAGACTCCAGGACTCCAGATGTGTGTGTGTTTGTGCTGGTCAGTGTGAGTAGATCTCATGTGAGGTTCCCACACTGACTCTGTGTTCACATCAATGGAGCACAAAAGCATCCAGAGTCCTGAATGAAGCATTAGTGACACTGAAGACTTCAACCTGACGTCACCAACCATCTGGAGGGAAACGTCCTGATGCACAGAGACATGTCCTGACTTGATGCAGGAGTCAGAGAGTCATCAAACACTTTCTGATCACAATTATTCTCATGCAATGAGAATATGCAAAAAAAATGCATATTAAATTTGTTATCGAATATATGCAAAACATCACTTTTGTTTGCCGTTTTAGCAGCAAATACGATTTTAGTCACATTTGTGAGACATGTTTGTTTAGATGACAAAAGTATCTTAAGCGCCTGATGCA
>NW_015639086.1:0-1215 GCF_001515625.1 Sinocyclocheilus rhinocerous
AGTCAACCTTAGGCTTAAGCTGGAACTGTCAGACTGATACCCTAGTGTACAAGCACCGACCTGTTGTATATGAGACTCCCACCCTCAGGAACATCTACAAGGTCCTAGCCACTCAATATGACCCTCTCGGACTTCTTTTGCCCTGCACCACTCGAGCCAAGGTCATAATTAGACAGCTATGGAATAAGCAGCGGGGTTGGGATGATCCAAACTTACCACCTGAACTCTTGCAGTCATGGCGCGTCTTGGAGAATGAACTTCAGTACCTGCCAAGCATCATCCTCCCTAGGACTTATGTCCCTCCTGAGGTGGAGAAGGATGGTGCCATACATGAAGTCCACATATTTTCAGATGCTTCCGAACAGGCATATGGAGCTGTAGCATACATGAGGACCACTGACAAAAGAGGCCAAGTGTACCCGTCTTTTATGGTAGCTCAATCCCGAGTGGCCCCCAAACGTTCTCATTCCATTCCTCGATTGGAAATTTGTGGAGCTCTTGTGGCCGCTCGGTTAGCTAGATTGCTTCAGAGGGAACTGTCCTTGCATATTGAAACCACGGTGTTATGGACAGACTCTTCCACTGTCCTTACCTGGCTGAACTCTGAATCCTGCCACTACAAAGTTTTTGTTGGCAATAGAGTCGCCGAAATCCAGGAGCTAACAGAAAAGTGTTCCTGGCGCTATGTGGCTTCGGCGAGCAATCCTGCAGATGACCTCACTAGAGGCAAACCTCTGAATGTCCTTACAGGGACAAACAGATGGTCTCAAGGACCTCCTTTTTTACTCCAAGATTCAGCTACCTGGCCAGTGATGCCAAGAACAGACCTGACAGATGACCCCACAGAAATAAGGAAGTCTGCCTTCTGCGGAGCCACGGCAGTACCACCCCAATCCATTATCTTTGATTCTCGGAATCATGAGACCTGGCAAGAACTCCTGGATACCACTGCCAAGGAAATTGCGGTAAACTTTACCTCTGATTCCTTTCCAAATGCAGATAATTATCGTCAAGCTGAGATCCTTATTCTCAAGCGAGTACAGCAGGAGTCTTTCCCCAATGACTATCAACATTTGAATCCGTATTAGCAAGTACAGCAGGAGTCTTTCCCCAGTGACTATCAACATTTGGAGAAAGGGAAACCAGTGTCTTCTGACAGTAACCTTCTTTCCTTAGCTCCTGAACTGGACAGATGTAGTGGTTTAATCCGGGTGG
>NW_015639087.1:0-453 GCF_001515625.1 Sinocyclocheilus rhinocerous
TTTTGGCTATTACTATAATGTAAATTATAACAAATATTATAAGAATTAAAGAAATATGTTATTTTAATAATCATAATAACAAAAATAAGAAAAATATATTATATTAATTATAATTGTATTATTTAAATTACAACAATTAAAAAATCTATTAAAAAACGTTTATTATTGCAATATTATTGCAATATTTATTTAATAAAATGTCAGTATGTATTAATAATATTAACCAAAATATGAATTTTATTTTATTATTATAAGATAATAACATTACTGTTACAATTGAAATGTTTCTATTGTAATATAAAATAAAATTCAATAGTTATTATTATTATTAGTAGTAGAATTAAAATACTGACTTTTCTGACTTTTTCAATTGTACCATTTTTAATCCATTTATTATCATTTATATAAATATGATATAAAACAAAACAAATAAAACAAAGTTCATATTATTTT
>NW_015639088.1:0-771 GCF_001515625.1 Sinocyclocheilus rhinocerous
AATTTCGTAAATTGCATAAACAATTATGAACAAAAGAGCATCATGCATTGCTTAACAAAGAGCTCCATTCACACAGATTGCATTTAAAAACATAAGAGACGCAGTGAAATGGAATAAACCTTCACAAATTCGCGACGTTTTCTAAAAGTTAAAATTTTTTTTAACTTTGCATGGCTACATCTCTTGTGTGAGATGCGAGTGCAACAGTCATATTTGTCCGTCTAAAAAATGTGCTGAATATGCGTTCTGTGTGAATGGCTTGGTTTCGGTTTTAACCTAATTATTAAGATCTCCGCACTGAGCTACTATATTTCTCTAATATTTTGAATGTATAACGCAGCAGCGCGCATCTCGTGGGCTAGACAAACAAAACATTAAAATGCGACAACGTCACTTACATCATTATAACCACATCTCGTGCGCCACTGACAAGGCTCCCGGACGCACATAACATTCGATTGCACCGGTTTTGCATTCAAATGCAATTTTTTTTTAATTTTTTTAATTCAACTAATATTCATTCTTTATTCACAATCTCCTCATCACAGACAGACACGGCACTCATTTCAGCATGTGTTCGTGGGCTGTCTACGTCACTCATAGCACGTGCTTATATCGTGCGCTATATCGAACATTTTTTCTATAGTTATCGATGGTGTACCGTCGATAAATACCGATACCGTTTTATCGCCCAGGCCTAATGTTGACACTATATATCAGGGGTGCCCAAACTCGGTCCTGGAGGTCCGGTGTCCTGAAGAGTTTAGCTCC
>NW_015639089.1:0-988 GCF_001515625.1 Sinocyclocheilus rhinocerous
TTTTGATAATATTTAAGTAGAAAATTCGAATTTAGTTTTTCAGCCGTTTTGACAGCCCTAGAAACGGCGCTGAGGTTCACTTCGTTTGAACCAGATACTGAAGCAGTCACATGGTTTTCAGGTGAACGAAGCTTCGGACGTCATAGATCACGTGCTTTTGGCAAAACGAATCAAGCTCCGATACAGTGCTTTGATATGAAATGTGTTGTTTTTTTACACAAGCTTCGAAGCTTCCTTGAGTTTCTCAATTTGTTTTTTAAAAAATTTTTATACAAGCTTTTGAGCTTCCATGTTGAACGTAACATCACTAATTTATTTATTTATTTTTTGTATGTTTGTTTGTTTTAATCAGCATGCAAGAAAATAGGGATTATTCAGTCACAAACCTTTTGTCAGGGTGTATGTGTGTGCAAAAGCGATGGGTAAAAGTTTGGCTGGTTAATCTAGTTTGCCCCTGCTGGTAGGTGCTGTAATTACTCCATTTTGCGAGCAAAACATTTTTTTTTTTACATTTATGGATATTTAAAATGAAACGCACATTGTAATGGTGGTTTACTCAAAATTGTAATTGTTCAGTTTGGGTACCAGATAGTTTAAATAAACTGAAAAAAAAAAAATCTGATAAACCACCCTTACAGAACAAAATGCAGAAATGCTTAAGTACCTTGTAAACACAGTAATTTAGGTCTTGAGTGAAAGCAAACAGCTGAGAAAAAACGAAAAGCATGTGTAACAGTATAATGGATCTGGGCAGCTCTTAAAGTGACAGCAGTCTTAATATTCCCATAGCCTGAATAAAAGATACTGTATTTTTCTTCAAATAACAAGTCAAGAGAGTAGGGGTGCACCGGATCAAAAATCTCACGGTTCGGATTATATTACATTATCATATCACATTTTGAGTCACAGATCGGATCATTTTTCAGATGAGCAAAAAAAATATGGTTCTTTATTATTTAAGTAACACTTATTATTTAAAGAACAATTT
>NW_015639089.1:1076-1393 GCF_001515625.1 Sinocyclocheilus rhinocerous
TTAAAAAAGGTGTCCTTTTGTTATTTCTCAGACCAAAAGGCTGCACATTACTTTGTGAAATTGAAAATGTCAAACAATATACTAACTTGACATTTTAAAACAAATCCCAAATCAAATAAATAATACAAATAAAAGACATTTCTCCATGCAAGTAAGCTAAGGTTTTGCCTAGGGCTGCAAGATTGACAAAAATCATAATTGTCGATTATTCCCTTGAAATTGTAATTGCGATTATTAATTACGATTATCACAATTTACATTGAATGATGTTTATACCATTGTTTGATGCAACTGCATGCTGTATTTTTATATGAAAA
>NW_015639089.1:1576-2504 GCF_001515625.1 Sinocyclocheilus rhinocerous
GCAGCCCTAGTTTTGCCTGTGTATATTAATCACGATCCAAACAAAGATGCTGTATACATGTTATTTAGATTGTAGAAATTTGAAACAAAAACAAAATGGTCTGACTTTAGCTTTGTGATGCTACATAAAAAAATCTGAACGAAGCAAAAACAGCAGACGGGCTGAATGAGACGCAAATGTCACTCTGACAGCAGGTGGCGCTTAAACTGCAGGTATTTATTGGCTGCTGCCCCTTTAAGACCGAATGCACAGATCCAATATAATGATGCATGTGCGAACTGAATTCATGCACATGAATGGTTTAAAACGTTTGATTGTTTAAATTGGTAAGACTTAGAAACACGTGTAAATGATAAACTATGATCCGTTTCACCCCTACAAGCGAGTGAACAACGTGAATTAAGGAAGGGATTTTATATCACTATTCAAGATAGCCCTTCGGGCAGGGCAGTGATGCATTTTGGTAGCCCGACTGGAAAACACAATAGCCCCGGGACGTCGGGCTAGCGATTTTGTGAGCCCTGATTTCTTATTTAATTGTTCTACTGTAGTTTTTTGTCATATTGCCTGTAATTAGTTTCTAATGCTTATTTAATTGCTGACTGTTTACTTGTCTTCAATGAGTTTTTTTTTATTTATTTTTTTAAGGCTAGCATTAGTTGTTTGTGATATTGACACTGGTGACGATAATTGATTATTCTATGGTATCAAACATTTTGATATCATTGACCTTATTTGAAGCAAAAATAACTTGATATATATTATCGTGAAATAAAATTACTCATATCGTGATATAAGATTTGTCATATTGCCCACCCCTGCTTACACAGATACACACGGGAGCATTTGAAAGCCGCGTCTATCAGCAGATCCCTAATATATCTGCTCATAGACAGATCCTCTAATAGGCACTGTACGACTCATATGA
>NW_015639089.1:2684-3961 GCF_001515625.1 Sinocyclocheilus rhinocerous
GTGAAATAAAATTACTCATATCGTGATTAAGATTTGTCATATTGCTCACCCCTGCTTACACAGATACACACGGGAGCATTTGAAAGCCGCGTCTATCAGCAGATCCCTAATATATCTGCTCATAGACAGATCCTCTAATAGGCACTGTACCAGTCATATGATTTAACCGATTTTAGCTTAACTTAAAATATAATCTGCATGCATGATAAACCATAGTAAAAGTCACGTTATAAGTCTCAGGCCTAACTGAGCCCAAAAAACCTGCTATACAATTTTTTTTAAGGTAACCTATCACATTAAAATAGTTTATCCCAACAAGGCATTAATCAAGAGTCACTTATTCAATGCAAAACCAGTCTTTTATATTCAGTAAGAAAATTTTAAACAACTCCCCAAATCACACCAGAAACAAACAAACAAAAGCACACTTAAAGGTAGAATCCAAACCATGTCACTGTCCATGGATGATGAGTTAAGAATGAGAGAGGGAATAAAGTCTTATCTGAATTCCATTCCTTGTGCCAAAAAGTCCAAAACAGCTGCCACCTTTAATCCATGTGCCTGTAGTAATCAATACCAAAGTTCATGGAGAAAATTGGAAGTCCCGTACAAGGACGACGGGTAAACGATGAATTGAAGATCTTTGTGAACAAAAGGAAATTATTTAAACTTCCTCCACAGTCTTCATATCAAGCACCATAATTCTCCAGAGAAAAAAATCCTTCTACAAAAGTCAAAAAGACATCATACTCAATGTTCAAATAACACTTCCTGTGTAAGACATTAATTAAACACACATTTCATACTAAACCGATTCACTTACTTTCAGTTGAGCATAAAACACAAGTTTCTCAACAAAGACAAGTCTGAGCACATGGGCAAGGCCATGTTTCAGCCATTGCAGGTTGTACTGTCTTCTACAACATAGCATGCCTTATACAGAAAATACTACACTCTATTGCCCCACGTGGTAAGGAAGAGAATAGCACTACATTCTCCACAATCCTATAACAGGCTTGTGACTGTTATAAAGTTTTTCCATGTTTTAATAAATGTAGGCCTATTTAATAAAAGTAGTCAGTCTGAGGGTTGTCATGACATTCATTTTATGCATTTTTTGGACTGTATTTGAGGGAACCATCTAATGCCTACCAAGCTAGTAGCTGTATTTAACCATCTGCCAAACTCACAGAAAATTCACAGATATGTCTAAACATTTTTAGTATTGTTATATTTGGTTTCTCTCTTATAGCCTACATTGTACACTTTCTTGTCAT
>NW_015639090.1:0-337 GCF_001515625.1 Sinocyclocheilus rhinocerous
AAGGAGAAAGAAAGTTTAATTTTGATACAAACAATATCAACATGTCTTTTAAACAAAATGAAAAATTATTTTCATCAACAAAAGTCAGTCTCTTAGTCAATCAGTATGTTACTGAAACTTTTCTAGCCCCCCTGCTACATGTGTGGCACAGCTAAATAGGATTGATATTCAAACTATATTCATTAAGATGTGAATTATTTTTTTTAAACTATATGGCTACTCTTTTTAAGGAATCATTTTGATTCTATTATTTAATGTAATTATTGCATTTAAGAACACTGAAAGTGATTTAAAAAAAAGAATAAAAAGGAGTTAAACAAATCTTATTTAATTATTT
>NW_015639091.1:0-1167 GCF_001515625.1 Sinocyclocheilus rhinocerous
ACACACAACGTCAAAAGTGATACAATACGGATTGTTTCAAAGCAGTTTTAAAGGGATAAGCAGAAACATCATGATTCGGTGATGCAAACAGAATTCGATGCCTCTGTTAAGAAGCTTTACAAAAAAAAATAAGATTCGTTTTTAAGGTGTCATATGATTTTTCGACCACTCTTAGCCCTCTGTCTGAATCTCAGACTGCATTTCACACGTGTGCTTTGGCCACACTGGGATGCTAAGGTCATTACTACACTGTATCTTTACATCGCAAATAGTTGTTTGCTGATTATACTTGGAGAAATCCTATATAGCACCTTTAAAGAATATTTGAACTGGTCCTGTGTGTAATATCCTTTATAAGTAAAGCACGCATTGAAATCACTGACTTCATTTATATAGCCTACACTGTACTTTATATGTAAGTGCAAACAATGTCCAGTAGATGTGGACATCTTAGGTGTCCACATCATTCATTTATAAATTAATTGACTGAGCCAATGATTAATAATCCATCCATAAAGGCGGTCACTTGCTTTGTTTCTACTGAATCTGCCGTTTTGAACGAATCGCTTGACGGAATGATTCAGTGAATCATTTAATAAAAAGGGACTTGCTGCCACATATTGGCAGTTTAAGTGTTATATTTATTCATCCATGACAGCCCTAAATGAGTCAAGGTACCAGCACAAAAACATGCTTATAAATCTTAGATCAAGAAAGCATATTTTTGTTACATAAAAATGTGTTTAAAAATTAGGCAAATTTTATAATCATAGATAGATGTAGATATACAGTATATGAATGACAAAAAAGTGTGGTATATTGTGGCTCAGATAACTATTAAAATACTTTGACACCTAAAACTAAACACATGCAAAAAATATTATGTTTGTGTATTTCAGATTGATCCTGCTGTTGCCAGACTACTGAATGAAGAGGAACTGTCTAAGTATATTCCTCGATATGGCGATAGAGTCTTTGCAAAAAATCTAAGTATATCGATTTGGCGATAGAGTCTTCGCAAAAAATTGGATGCCGATAAATGCAGAGGAACATGGGAATGAAGAAAACAAAAATTGATCAACCGATTGAGAAAAAATGAAACTACCAGCAATTCAAACTCAGGAAAAAAAAATGGAGTTGGCAATAAGAATGCTGAAAGCAAGACAA
>NW_015639092.1:0-605 GCF_001515625.1 Sinocyclocheilus rhinocerous
CAAATCGGTTGAGATGCTAAACAAATCGTGATTCAGTTAGGGGTAAGAGTTTATATGAACGTATGTCTGAGGGGAACTTACTGTCTTCAGAAAAGTTTAGATGGTAAAAATTATAATAATAATCGTGAATCGAATCGAATCGTGAGTTGAGTGAATCGTTACATCTCTATTAGGCTATATTTTTACTCAATTAAAATGTTTTAAAAAATGTATTTTAAAACAGGTCTATACAATGAATTATATGATTAAAATATTAACACTTCAGTCATCAATAAAAATCAATGAAATAAAAAGCTTTTATTTCAAGCACCGACTTTCAAAAACAACCTGTTTAACATGAAATATGTTTTTTCTCATTTTTTTCACTATGTAATATTAGAAATATTAAGGGAATAAATTAAAACAGTTAGCTATATACCGTTATCAGCATATGTTGAAGTAGATTCGTCTCGTCGTCTCTGAGAAGAATATGTGGCATCCATCAGATGCAGCTCCGTCATTCCGTTTTTATGAGATTGACGTTCACCGGCATAACTTTTGCGCAAAGTTTGCATGCTGCTTGTGTGATATATCCATTGGCTCGCCTTCATGGTTTAAAACAGAAA
>NW_015639093.1:0-542 GCF_001515625.1 Sinocyclocheilus rhinocerous
TACTAAAATAAACTTGAAGTATACTACTTTTTGGTAAGGGAGGTTCAAAGACACACTTTCCTCCATCCTTATTCTGCTGTCACTCATCGACAACCTGCCTGTTCTGTCTGAGGGCCGTATATTTACCACCGGTACAGCCTGCTCTGAGCATCATTATGCACATGCTGCGCACAGACCCCGCAAATAAAATGTGTGACGCAGAAATCATGCATGCAGCGCGTGCATAACAGTCCCAGTGCAGGTTGTACCGGTGGTCAATAAGAATAAAGCGCAGATATGCTGTTCTGAATGGACGTCGGGAACTGGATATTGTTAGACCGCCCGCTCCCATTCAAATTATACCAGAGTTACCGACCGCTAACGCATTCTATTCGGGAATTTAATCCCGTGGCGCAAAAAATCTGGTTGGGTTTCGTGGTTCCCGCGGGAGAGCCGCGGGAATGCAGACCTCTAGTTCACAGTTTATTAAACGGCAACCTCTTTATGTTATTCTTGACTTGGATTGACTGCTTTGATGTGTTGCAATATGGTAGGGCATTGTT
>NW_015639094.1:0-175 GCF_001515625.1 Sinocyclocheilus rhinocerous
CGCTGGCTCGTGAGAACCATCAGACTCGGCTATGCGATTCAATTTTCCCGGCGCCCTCCTAAGTTCAGGGGCATTCGGTTCACCTCTGTGCTGGACAGAGATGCTCCTGTCTTGCGTGCAGAGATCGCGGTCCTGCTGGCGAAGGACGCGATACAGCCGGTCCCTCCAGCCGAGA
>NW_015639094.1:1087-1222 GCF_001515625.1 Sinocyclocheilus rhinocerous
GCGCCGTTCACCAGGCGAGCTCAATCGTGCAGCCGACGAGCTCTCACGTCAGCCCACCCTTCTGGGAAAATGGCGACTCCACCCCGAGAGAGTCCAGCTGATTTGGAGACGCTTTGGGGATGCTCAGGTAGACCT
>NW_015639095.1:0-1998 GCF_001515625.1 Sinocyclocheilus rhinocerous
GGTTTACTGGGGTTTATGATTATTTGATTCTTTATAGTGTGGGTTGGTGAAGAGTACTAAAAACAAACATTTTTCACGTGTCCTCCAAATTGACCCACAATTCTGAAATTCATTCATTCATCAATTCCACACGAGACGCAAGGTTTGGGTGCTTCTCAAATGGAAGGTTGCATCTACTGAGGCTGTGTCCTTCTTCGTTCAGACTTCGCATTAAATGCTAGAATGAGACAGTCTAGTACAGGAATGAGCAATTTCAGTCCTGGAGTCGTTTGCCTCATTTCAGGTCAAATAAATACAGTTCCTCAAAAAGAATCACATATAATAAAACAATACAGCAAATAGATTCACATAACTTTCATATAGTTTATATTTTACTTTATTTTACTTTCATTATTCTGAAAATGAAAAATTCAATTGATAGCAAGTCTTTATGATCTTCAGCATGTGAAGAAATTACTCTGACAAAGATTTATGACAAACACTGGAGAAAATATAGAGATAAATAAAGAGCAACAAATAAAACACATGTAAGTGTTTGGAGGTCTATGTGTTTTCATTGGTCTGTTTTGATTCATGGTTTTCTAGCATTATACTTGAGAAAGCTTCAATTCAAGGTTTCTTAAATTTACCCTGAAGAAATCCTGATGTTGTTCTTTGACTTGTTTCAACACACCCACTTGATCATAAACTTCACCCTCTTACAGCACTTACCAGGAAGAGACCGATGTGTTATTGCTCTATTATTGCTGTTATTCTCTACTGACAAAATTGCTCTGTTATTGCTGTTATTCTCTACTGACAAAAGCAAGAAGCGGCGAACAGTGAATGAAGAGAAACACTTTCCAGAAAGATTTTTTGTTAAGACAGCACACTGTAAAAACTAACAAGTTGATTCAACTTAAAATAATTTGTAACCTTAAAATATTGTGTTAAATAAGTTAAAAAACGTATGTTGTTTAAACATATGGTGGAGTTCCTTAAACCTAGAATTAATAGTTGGGGTAACAAAGGTGAAGCTGAATCAACTTTATACTCTATCAAACCAATAATTTTTTCGTTAGCCCCAGGGCCGATCCCACCATTGAGGTCCCAGAGGTCCGGACCTCAGTATTTTTCCAATAACAGAAGTTGTAAAATAATTACCTCATATTAATTATGCTTTGGTGCTGCAAGGATAAAAAGCCAAGATAACAGATCTTCTCATCTTGAGATGCCTCAGTGGTAGGGGTGTGTGATATATATCGTCTGCGAATGCGATAATATCGTAATTGTTGTTTTACCAATGTGCAATTTTACATTGAGTATTTTGCAAAAAAAACAAAAAAAAACCATTCAAAACAGCCCTACAGAGTGCATGCGTACATTACGTGAAGTCTAGACTAGTGCGTGTGCGCATTTAGAGTGTGTTCTTTCACTGCATGATTCAGTCTATTAAAAAACATTTAGAATGATCACAAATTCAATATATGGGCAGAAAATGTATATATTTATATCACTTCATATAGTTAATCAATTTCACACGAAGAGTGCCGTTTTTCTCCAAAAATTCACCGGATGGTCGAAACATTGCAATAAATAATTCAATTCAATTCAAAAGCTTTATTGAGAAATTTAAAACTGAAAGCCCAATAAGCAAACATTTTCCATATGCAAATACAATTAGCAGACAATAAAAATTGTTGATAGAATGTAAAAAGTAAAGAAATGTATTACACGTATGGATATCTTTAAGGTTTAAACGGTATTACTATTCTTATGATACTGCACATCAGTCCGGTTCTTTAACAGTATTTTTTTTTCTTCTTTTTTTCTTTAATGAAAAAAGGGCCCATTTAATCCATTTAGATCCCTTTTTACAAGAGAAGCAAAACAGATCAATTACAAAGCAACATGACAGTATATCTTGCATCTGTGTTCCTAAGTACATCGTAAGTGGAAGAATAGTCATTTTAAGAACAACAGTGAATAAAAAGGTTAAAAATAAATCTCAGCTCTCTT
>NW_015639095.1:2980-4187 GCF_001515625.1 Sinocyclocheilus rhinocerous
GTAGAGTAGTACTTGTTGTTTGTCATTTCTCTGATCACAAATGCAGACATGGTTTTATGTTTACGCGGCGCGATGCAACGCAACGCGTAAAAAGACAGTATAAGTTATTATAATCCATAATTATGTCCCCACTGGATGCAATGAATGCCTCGTTTATAATGGGTTTTCATGTTTTTTGTCTTGTCGCTCCGGGAGACGGCATCAACAGTATGGTGAGGGGTGTAACATTTCCGTCTCACGCTTGAGGTATTCGGCAATCACAACGCACTGGATAGCTGGCCAATCACAGCACACCTCGCTTTTTCAGACCGATGAGTTTTGTAAAAATCGACGCGTTTCAAAAAGGCGGGGCATAGAGGAGAAACAATAATGTACAGTATGTGGAAAATAATGTTTTTTTTTTACTTTAAACCGCATAAACACATTTCATTACACCGAATACACAAAATAATGTTCTTTTTAGCAGCATCATATGACCCCTTTAATGAAAAAAGGGCCCATTTAATCCATTTAGATCCCTTTTTACAAGAGAAGCAAAACAGATCAATTACAAAGCAACATGACAGTATATCTTGCATCTGTGTTCCTAAGTACATCGTAAGTGGAAGAATAGTCATTTTAAGAACAACTGTGAATAAAAAGGTTAAAAATATATCTCAGCTCTCTTAAAGTGTTACAGCCTCTTCTTCAGCTTCCTGAACAAGAACCGTTGGTAAAAAGCTTCTACTTTCCTTCATGAAATAGTAAGCAATCTACAATTGATAAATATGCATTATAAGACATTTGAACATTATATGAAACTCATAAGAAACCACAATGAAATCATTTATATCATGAAGCAAAATTAAATACAAGAACAAAACTTTCTGACATTGTTCTTTGGGAAGGAACTCCATCATAGAGTAGATCTGAATCTCACAGTTGAATCTGCTGGTTTTGAAGACGAAGATGAACTTTATTCACTGTGAAAACTTTAGATAATGTTTCTTTGTCATGTCGCTTGTAATGACAGATTTATCCAGATTATATTTTATTGCTTGATGCATTATTGTGTCACATTTGTTGAGGACACAGCATCAGATCTGAAAGTGCTGGATCTGAAGATGATCTACTTACTGTGATAGTTTTTTGTATGACTGTGTAGAGAAGATGAATGTTTTAAATGCTTCCCACATGCAGTGCAGTGATACGGTTTCTCTCCAGTGTG
>NW_015639095.1:4290-6256 GCF_001515625.1 Sinocyclocheilus rhinocerous
ACCCGCACTGATCGCAAGTGAATGGTTTCTCTCCAGTATGAACTTTTATGTGACGCTCAAGACTTTTATTGTGTGAGAAACTCTTTCCACACTGAGTGCAGATGAAATATTTCTTGGCTCTTCTTTTCTTTAAATCTTTCTGTTTGATTTGAGAGGAACTCAAAGGTTTTTTCCAGTTTTAATATGATGTTTCTCCTTAACTTCACTCAGTTCTTCATTCTCATTTTCTTCAATCAACACTGCAAATAAAAGTAAAAACAGTTCATTTTTGTCTACAATAAATGTCATTATTGGAATCCTTGTCGTCCTCGTCGTCCGGCCTGCCTCCACACACCCGTTCCGTTACAAGATGAAGGTGGAGATTGGGGAGGTGGAGGGATGCCGGAAAAGCTGAGACTGGAGAGAGGTAAGCAGCTGCTTATATACTCTGGCTGTTGATTGAAAGATCAGATGGGCTCGCTCCTCCCTAACTTCAATTTAATTGAACTTCATTTAAATTAATAACATGTTATAGTTTTATATGTGAAGTAATTGACAGTGATCATAAAATCTTCTTTAAATAGAAAGAGTACCACAGAGCAAAAATGTAGTTTCCAGTGTATTCATATCTCTTCATATTTCTGTATAGATTCAAAATATCCCACGAGGCTTATTAAACAGACTAATTATATGAAATATTTGGCAGTATCTGTTCTTAATTTTAACCATGTAAAGTAACTATAACAAATTTGAGCTGCAAAAGAGAAATCTCAAAAGAGAAATAACGTTATAAAAAAAATAGCAGCAGCAAAACTTGAGATCAGTTCACATCCATTCCCCTCACAGATAACGAGAGATTCAGTAACAGCAACATTATCATCACTCCAAACATCAAAACAATCATTCACCAAATTTTTCGATTTTCACCAAAATCACTCTGGTGAATTTGTTTTCCTCAAATGCTAAGTGTTTAAGTCAACAAACAGCGCTGTACTCGATGATAACAAGGCAGAAACGATGCATAAACAAACTGTGTAAAGTGTATTTTACAATTAAATATGTGAAATAGCGTGATCTGTTTCGACCTCACTCTGACCGTCACTAACGGTCTAAATAGAATGATAACCTTCGTTCCGCCTTCTCTCGAGACCTTATGTAAACAAAGTCATGCCCATGACCCCGGAGGCGGAACTCCCGCACGTATAAAAGCGGGTTTTACTTCCGGCTCGTTCTCTTTACCTTTCTCGCCTTGAGAGACCTGGTACTGGTAAGAACTATCTAATTTATATTTCACCATTCAATTCTTCACCAGATGGTGCAGGTGCCTTGAGTCCCTGTGAATTGTGGTGTTTTTTCTCTGCTGAATTGCAGTTGGTAGAATTTACTATCACTGCATTATTGTTCATTAGGCTAGTTATATATACTAGCAGTTCAATTGAGATTATTCTGATTTGTTTTTCAGAGTATTCATCAGTGGATATTGAATATACTTCATTAATAAAAAATAAAATAAATAAATATTTTGGGTGAGTATTGTATATTTTCTCATATCCTATATCACAGTTCGCAGTTGTTGGGATTGATAAAGGCCTGCTAGGTACGTTAGCGTACTGGTGCAGGTCTTTGGATTTGTGTCAGCTTGATATATTTCACTGCTGTTCGCAGCCAGTGTGTTGTGTGTGGCTTACCTACTGCGCCAGGAGTATTATGGCTTCTCAGTGCTGCAGGTTTTGTCGCTCAGCAATGGACCCTCGTGATGGGCATAGGGAATGTCCTTCATGCTTGGGGGTTGCTCATTTGAAAGAGGATGTGGATAATCCCTGCACTGCAGCTTGTGATCTACCTAGAGATGAACGAATTCGTCGCGCTAATAGGGCATGCAGCTCTGCTCCTGAGCGTGGTAGGGTGAGGCGGAAGTTCACGGAGGTATGCAGGCAGAGATGGACCTGCATAGGGATCAGGGGCCAGCCGTCGACTGTTCCTCCCA
>NW_015639096.1:0-522 GCF_001515625.1 Sinocyclocheilus rhinocerous
CAGCAAGAGATGAAAAGATTTTGCCTGGTACTTGCGTTACAAGCTGAGAAGCGGAGGGGTTGCTTGAGGGAATCCCGGCTTTTGATTGGTTGCTGGTCGGGCGTCTGGATGACGTTGTTTCTGGGAATTCCCTTCGGAGATTGGTTGGTTTCTTGATGACGCAGAGGCTTGAGCAGTTCTTCTGAAAAGTCTGAGTTTGCAAGACTTTAGGCTTTTGAAGATCTATCTCAATAGACTTTGAAGTTCGGCAGTCGCGGAGTTTCAGCTGAAGTGTTTGAGTTTTGGAGTCTCGCTCGTGCGATGTTACGGCATGGGAGCGCTTGTAGCGCGGTCACCAAAGTGAAAGCCAAAGGTCTTGAGAGAGAGAGAGCGAGCGTGCGAGAGAGCTTTGTGTCCCTTTTTAAGCAGGCTCGATGTTGGTCCACCCCACAGGTCGTTGTTCCAATCAGATAGTGGCTGCGGGGCTTAGCCTTAGGGCATCGATTAAACTTCATAGGTTACAATAAACACATCAAACAGAAA
>NW_015639097.1:0-150 GCF_001515625.1 Sinocyclocheilus rhinocerous
GTTTTTGTTTTGTTTTATTGTATTTATTTTACGTTTGGAATAAAGCCAAAAAAAATAAATAAAATCAAATTCAGCAAAAAAGTGAAGTTTGTGTGTTGCTGCTGTTGCTAAATGTTTTTATTTTTTTATGTTTGTTTCTTTCAGCGTTCT
>NW_015639097.1:566-1656 GCF_001515625.1 Sinocyclocheilus rhinocerous
ACAGAAAAGTACACTAAATACACTTAAAGTTATACTTTAGTATAATTTAATTACAACTAAAATACACTTAGTACAAAAATAGTTGTTCCAAAATAGCACACTTCAAGTTAACTAATCATTAACACACTTGAAGTATACTGACAATTAGTCTGGCTGCAAGTATACTTAGTATACTTTTTTTTTCACTAGGGCAGCTGATTAAAAACTACCTATTCAATAATCTTGTCTATAAAAAGGAAGATTTGATATTGGTCTATAATTGCTCAAAATGCTGTTATCAAGATTGCTCTTTTTCATAAGGGGCTTAACAACTGCAGTTTTCAGGGAGTTTGGAAAAGTCCCAGAAAGAAGTGAGGCGTTCACCACTTCTAAGAGATCTGCTTCTAAACAGTTAAGCACCCTTTTGAAAAAAGATGTGGGAAGTGTGTCAAGATTTTGACGATTTAAGGTGCTGCACTATTTCTTACAAAATGTTGCTATCAATTGCTTCAAAAATAGACATAGCATCTTCTTTTTGATATTGCGGTCGAATCTGTCTGACCTCTGCATAACTTGAGGATGTGCTAATCGCCTGTCTGATATTATTGATCTTCTCAGAAAAGAAGGAAGTGTTGTTTAAGTTACTGTTTATAAGGTTTGAGAAGAAAGTCTGTCTAGCTGTGGCTAGTTCCACATTGAAAGCATGAAGGCTGTCTTTATAGATGTTATAGTGCAGTGTTTCTCAACCAGTGGGTCGAGGATCATTCCGTAGGGGGTCGCGAGACTTTCTCTGTGTTCTCGGTGTTACAGTAAGTGCGCTTCACAAAAGGCTCATTGAAACAGTGACCTCCAACGAATCGTATTTTCGAATGTCGCATGTTGAATCATTATTGCCGTAACTTTCTAACGCTGTTTCTAAACTGTCCTATCACAATAATTTATCGCTGCCGCGAACGTCTCTTATTGGACAAGGTTATCGCTGCAACGTCTCTTATTAGACAAGGTCCTACTCTCTTTACGTAATGTTACACACGCTAACAGCTGTTTACCCCGTTGCTTGGTAACGATGGCGCAGGAGATTGCAATGCATTGCTATGCCAGACCTACTATA
>NW_015639098.1:0-2080 GCF_001515625.1 Sinocyclocheilus rhinocerous
ATTTAGTCATAATTTTCGTTGACGAAAGCAACACTACTCAGCACCAGTCGCTAGTCAAACAAGCGTGGAAATGGTACAGGTGACGAGGGAGCTTTAGTGGAACATCAGTGAACTGCGGTCAGATGAGATGTTGTCAGTAAAATCAAATTTTCCTGTCAGCCGTTATACTGTGCTCGCTCAATTGCACGCACAAATGCGGCCTGTATCATTTCATATTAAAGCGCGTAAGAAACTACGAGCATGCCGTAGTTATGTCGTCAGTTAAGTCATGAAGTTATCAAAAGACGATTAAAGCTGCCTTAAACTGTGCATGCAAGTATTTGTTATATACGAGTCACATTTAATAACATGTCTCTGAAATGAAGTGGTTTTCAAAACTGTCCTGGAGCACCGCAGCTCCCTCATCTAACACACCCGATTCAACTCGTCAGCTCATTATAGAGACTTTCAGACATGAAGTGGGTCAGAAAAGATAAAGAGTTGTGAGAAAATATGATGGTATTGGTATCAGTGATACTCGCCTTCAGTCATAAAGATGACATTAAACAAATATTAAAAATATACTGTCTTTATGTTGTTTCTACATTTATTTTGAGATTGAATGTAAAATTATTTCAATATAAAAGTATATTTAAAAACTGTAATGTTAGGTGGGATTAATTGTGATTAATTTCAGAAAAGAATTACAACTGAATAGTTATTTTTTTAATCTATTGACAGCACTAGTTAAAATATCAGATAAAGACAAAACATCAGACATCAAGAGACTACAGCGGACAGTCAGGACTGCTGAGGGGATTATTGGTGCCCCTCTGCCCAGCCTCCAAGATCTTTACATCTCCAGAGTGAGGAAAAGAGCTAAGAAAATCACCTTGGACCCCTCACACCCAGCCCACTCTCTCTTCCAACTGTTGCCTTCTGTTCGGCGCTACAGAGCACTGACCACCAGAACAGCCAGACACAAGAACAGTGTTACCTGCAGGCTATATTCAGCCTGAACAATTAATCTTTCATAATTATACATCGTCCATCACAACTGACATATTTATACACAGAATCCAAAATGTGTATAAATATGTCAATAACATATCTGCACACTTATAACATATCTGTACACTTATCTAAACAATATTTTTTTTCTCTCTATTTCTGTATATAGTACATTATTTAATTTCTGTTTTTTTTCTTATATTAGTGTTATATTCCATCCCTACTGTGTTATTCATATGTATGTCTGCACTATGTTTGTACTTTCTTCTGCACTAGAAGCTCCTGTCGTCAAGTCAAATTCCTTGTGTGTGTAAACATACTTGGTAATAAAGCTCTTCTGATTCTGATTCTGACATACCTAATTAGCAATGTACAAGTACAATTTCACATATATTATAGAAAATACTATATACACTATTTTGACCATATAAAATGACATGCTATAATAATATTTATATAAAAATGTACCTGAGATCAGTCTTTGTATCTCTACTCTTAAACTCTATTGGATGTCCCATAGATGCGTCACTCCTCATAGACACACAGCTGGGCTCTGCTTCTGATCTCTTCTGATGAACTGAACTATAACAGAGATAGATTACAGTCAATCGTCTGAATTACCATATTCAAAGTACATACATATTTAAACAATCACTTTAAAAAGCACTTCAGGACCATTTCATTTAGACTATTTTATCACAAAATATGTTGAATAGAACTGAGTGCTTTCACAAATTTCTGTTTGTATTTTATTTTTTTATTTTTTATAATAAAATTATCTATTTTATTTAGGGCTGCCACTAACGACTATTTTTATTTCAATTAATCTATTGACTAATTTATCGATTCATCTAAACGATTAATTTCCCTCAAAAAAAACACAACAATTTTAAAGAACATTTTATTAAACTTGCAACTTTGCCATTCAGTAGTGTACCAATTACTAAAAAAAGTACTGTATTTCTGGGCATTACAGCTGTGAGTGCAACTACAAAGGGGAATTTTTTTTTCTAAAGTTTCAATTAACCCCAACAGTTTTCACATTATATGCAATGTTTAGAGTCCACTAGAATCAAGTATTAAAATTTTA
>NW_015639099.1:0-1067 GCF_001515625.1 Sinocyclocheilus rhinocerous
TCCTTGTAAACCACAAAAACCAACACACACACACACACACACACAAACACACACACACACGCACAAACACACACACACGCACGCACAAACACACGCACGCACGCACACACACACACTCACTCACTCACTCACTCACTTCAAAGTCAGATCAAAGTCCTACTGCAAGATTTGTTGATGAAAATGTCAAAAAAAATGTCTGGAAAATGCTACTTGTTAGGTTTATTGTTTATTCTTACCTGTTTGACACCATTTGGTTCACATACTTACTTGAGTTATTAAAATTTGATGGCACCATTTGGTTCACATACTTTTTTGAGTTATTAAAATTTGATGTTTTTTTTTTTTGTTAGAAATAAATGATTACTCTGTCTCCTACTTTGTCTTTTCCTTATAGCATGCTCAGATTTGTCTGTAAGCATATTTTGGCATCTTTGTATAGTCTCACCAAACACAAATGTCTTATTTTTAATTCTACACTTTTAACCTGTGATAAAATCTAAAACTAAAGAGGTTAAGGTCATTACAACAATGGTTTATTGATTTCAGCCCATATGCAGCCATTGAGTGCTACAGTCATATAGTGGCTATTGATATTTTGATATATGCCATGATACGTCACCAGATGTCACCAAACTCACAGAAATTTTAGGTTTTGGCTGTCTGAACTTACTGGAATGATTTTTTTACTAAAGTATAAGAAATATTAAATGTAACATAAAAATAAGCATATTTTACATAAAAATCTGGTACTTTTAGAGGTAAATAAATAATTTAAAAAACACAAAAAATCACAAAAACTGCATAAATTGATAGCTTTTATTTTATCGATGACAGTGATATGACATTTATTTTTAAAAATGGGATCACAGCTGAGACCTTTGTACCCAAATTTGTCCACAAATGACAAATTAAGGGCTGCTATATGAAGGATGCTTGAGGGTTAATGTCTTGTACCATTGACAGTGTTAAACAGTAGCTGTGTCCCAAAGTGAAGTGCACGGACTCCCTTTTTTTTTTTTTAATTAAAAACTTTAAAACAGTACAAAAAAACAGGAACCAAAGACACA
>NW_015639099.1:1610-7748 GCF_001515625.1 Sinocyclocheilus rhinocerous
ATTTTGTTTTCTTAATTTTGTTGTTAAAGTTAAGCTGCTGCCTAACTGACAAGTTTTTAGATGCTTTTTACTTGACACATTCCTTTACTGGAATATTACACATTGATTGTTCAGATGAGTCATGCACGGGAAGAATTTCACATTTAGCAAGGTTTAAATGGAGATAAAAATAAAGTTGTATCGTCAGCTAATTGTGAAATTTTTATTTCTTTATTAAATAATGTCATACCACAAAATCTTGTTTTTTTTACTATACTGATTGATAATAGCTCCACTACAATCAAAAACAAAAAAGGGGAAATTGCCTCACACCTCTATTGATAGAAAATCTTCTAGAAGTATTAGTCTGTAAAATAATTGAACTATTAATGCCTGCATAAAACATTTTAACCGTTTGAATGAATTTACATGAATGAAGTCAAATGCATTTAAACCCTGCAACAAAAATTGGTGCTCAATTGTGTCAAACGCCTTATAAAAGTCAAGAAACAGAATGAGTGCATCTGGATTAACAAAGTGATTGTAATCTAATAGGTCTAATACAAGCCTAATATTGGAGCTAATATGACATTTTAGCCATGAAACCTGTTTGAAATTCACTAATTATATTTCCTAAACCACTTTTCAGTCTGGATGCATATACTAAAGCTAACATTTTAGTCAACATTTCATAAAGTAATTGGTTTCCAATTATCAATGAGTAAAGGATCTTTATCTGGTTTTAGAATTAAGCTAATAACACCTTGTTTCATTGTTTTTGTCACGAATCTGGTCTATGAACTTCCGTTTGTTCACCACCTGAGGTCATTATCCACCACATGGACTCTCACACTACACAGACTTTTAAACTTACCCTGGACTTAAGTTCCCACAATCCATTTCACTCTGATTACGCACACGGCTGCAGCCAATCACACACCCTACATAAGCCATGGACTTCCTCTTTTTCACTGCCGAGTATTGTCTGCGTTTATCCCTCAGTCAGTGATAGCAACTGTACGAAGCCAGTTCCCTGTCCTAGTTTTCTGAGTCTAGCCTTAGTCTTGTTTTATAGTCTGTTTTCCTGTGTTTGGACTCTAGCCTGTTCTCTAGTTTCGCCTGTTCTCTGCCTGCCCTGAATGATTTATGCCTGTCTTGGATTACCCCTCTCGTCTCGCCCTATTCGGATACTGTTTACCCCTCGCCTGTGTTTCGGATTACCCCTTTGGATTACTCTGTTTGGACATTGTTCGCCGGAGATCGACCACTCCTGTTTACTGGACTACTCGTGTCTTGCCCTCAATATACCTGTTTGCCATTGTCTGACCCTCGCCGGTTTAATAACCATGTCTGTGAATAAAGATTCGCATTTGGATCCGAACGTCTCTCGTCATGTTCGCCCCGTAACAGATGTACTTTATTTTCTAAACACTCTTTATACATGCCAAATAGAGCATTTTCTATCAACTCCCAAAAGGCACAATAAAATTCAACAGTTAACCCATCTGTTCCTGGGGCTTTGCCTTTTTTCATAGAAAAACGAGCTTTAGAAATCTCGGCTTTGGAAATATAATCCTCACATAGATCTCTATAATTATTAGAAGCTACTGGAACAAATTATTCAACTGTATGTAAAAATTTACTTATTTTTTTCATCATCAGGAAGTGAGGTATATAGTTTTTCATCAAAAGAATATACAAAGGATGCTATATCTGAAGTGTTACTGGAAATCTTTTCATTTATTTTTAAAGATGAGAGAGTTTCTTGCATATTTTTTTTCTTTCCAGAGAAAAAAAAAAAACTAGTATGTTTTTTCCTCTTCCTCAATCCATTTGGCCCTTGACCTCACATAAGCTCCTTTGGCTAATTCCGTGTACAGGTTATCCATTTCTAAATTGAGTTTGTATATTTTAGTATTTTCATCTTCTGACAGAGGGATTTTTTCAAATTAAAGTATTAAGTTCTTCTGTTATCTCTGTAATCTTTTTAAGTTTGTTTTTCTTTAACTCTTTGCCTCTTCTCATAGCCATATCTCTGACTTTAAATTTAAATGGTTCCCACTGTTGTGTACAACTTAAATGCTTGCTTTCAAAAAATTTAGCTGACAATTTAACTTGTTCCACAAAATAATTATCAGAAAGCAAAGTGTTGTTTAATTTCCAATATCCACGATTCACATTACCTTTATCCATATACCCATCACAGGAAATTGCTATCAATTTGTGATCTGATAGAGGTGCACAAGTTATTTTTGTGTCAGATATATAGTGAATTAAATCATGAGGAATCAGCCAGTAATCTATTCTTGATTTTAAAGATAGAGAGGAATTATTCCACGTGTAATCACAACAATTAGGGTTTAAGTGACTTGTAACTTGTCAGTTATAAAATAAAATAAGTCTGAGATTTTTGAACTGGTGTTTTTGGGTGGAAAACGGTCAACTGAATCATCCGGAGCATCGTTAAAGTCACCACCTATAATTATATATCCTTCTTTGTACTTCTTTTTTAGGTTTGTTAATATTTCACAGATTTTCTTAAACATATCTAGATTATGTACTCAAACGTTGAACCCATATACATTGCAAATGATTAAAATAGAATTATCCAATCTGAGAGACGTTATAATCCGTCTTCCATTTTCCGAGCGAATAGTTTCCAAAACATCACCTTTAAATTTGTTAAAGAAAATGGCAACACCTGCTGAGTGACTGGATCCATGACTAGAAACAGTTAAATCTCCCCATCGAGTTTTCCAGAAATTCACATCAGAGTCACAGGAATGAGTCTCTTGGAAAAAAAGAACTTGACCTTCTGTATGTCTTGCAAAAAGAAATGCAATGTTGCCTCGAACATTTAAAGAAATACATTTGAACTTACCTAACTTGTGATCAGCTGTTACAAAAGATACTAGAAAAGGTAGTATCCTCACAATTATAGAGGGCAGTGGGCAGCCGATGATCTTCTGGGCTGTGCTGATGATTCTCTGAAGAGCTCTCCTGTCCGCTGCTGAGCAGCTGGCATACCACACAGAGATGCAGTACGTCAGCACGCTCTCGATGGAGTAGTGATAGAAGGACACCAGCAGTTTCTCTTGCAGGTGGTTTTTCTTGAGGATTCTGAGGACGTGGAATCTCTGCTGTGCCTTCTTAACCGCTGCGGTGGTGTTAGTAGTCCATGAAAGATCTGAAGAGATCATTATGAGTTCTTTTGTTGTGTCGTCCGCAAACTTGATGATGGTGTTGGTGGGGTGAGTGGGAGAACAGTCGTGGGTGTAGAGAAGGGGGCTCAGCACACAGCTCTGTGGGGCGCCAGTGCTGAGTGTGAGGGTGGAGGAGAGATGGGGGCCTAGTCTAACTGTCTGGGGGCAGTTAGTAAGAAAGTCCTTGATCCAGTGACATATGGGTTGGGAAAGGCCTAAGTCAGCTAGTTTAGAGATCAGTCTGCCCGGGATGACAGTGTTAAAGGCAGAGCTGAAGTCTATGAAGAGCATCCTCACATAGCTCCCTTAGTGTTCAAGGTGGGTCAGAGCTGAGTGAAGAGCAGTGGCGATAGCATCTTCTGTAGACCTGTTCGCTCTGTAGGCAAACTGGTATGGATCAAAGGTGGGTGGAAGACTGGCTTTGATATACTTGATATACTGCCTCACAAAGCACTTAGAGATGACCAGAGTGAGTGCGACTGGACGGTAGTCGTTGAGGCAGTTGAGGCAGTTCTTTTTTGGCAGTGAGATGATTGTGGCAGACTTCAGGCAGGATGGGACGATGGATTTGGACAGAGACAGGTTGAAGATCTTTGTGAACACCCCAGAGAGCTGGTCTGCACATACCTTCAACACCATTCCTGTAACACCATCAGGGCCGGCAGCTTTCCTTGGGTTTACTGCTCTGAGCCCACGCCTCACATCATGCTCCTGCAAAGTGAGGGTATGGCTGTTGGAGGCTGGTGGAAGTGTTTTGACTGTCTCTGTTGCTTCCACCTCATAGCGGGCAAAGAAACAGTTGAGTTCCTCTGCCAAGGCAGCATTGTCATTGAAAGTCATGCGGTTGCTGGGTTTGTAACTGGTGATTTGCTGGATGCCCTGCCACACCAGCCGCGGGTTGTTGTTAGTGAAGTGGTCCTCAATTCTCCTTTTGTAGGCTGCTTTAGCCTCTCTGATGCCTCTCTTCAGGTTGGCTCTGGCAGTGCTGTATAGGGCTCTGTCACCAGACCTGAAGGCAGTGGTGCGATCTTTGAGGAGAGTTTTGACCTCCTTCGTCATCCAGGGCTTCTGGTTGGGGTACACCCTGATGTTTTTGTTAACTGTGACATTGTCAACACAGTTCTGTATGTAGCAGAGTACAGTTGAGGTGTACTCTTCCAAGTCCTGAGCCTCAAAAATGTCCCAATTTGTCCTTTCAAAGCAGTTCTGCAGCTGCAAGGAGGCTCCTTCAGGCTATGTTTTAACAGTCTTTATGGTGGGTTGAGTTTTTCTCCTGAGGGGGGTATATGCTGGGATTAGAAGTATGGATAAGTGGTCTGACTGGCTGGAGAGGGTGGGGTCTCCGACTGGAGAGGGGGGGAAATCTACCACAATTTATTTTGTTTTCGCCACATTTAACTGCAAGTGATTTTTAGATTCCTTTATTGTCATTGCACAGAGTACAACATATTAAGTAGCAATCCTTGGTGTTATTCACACATAACATCAAAAGGTATTGGAACAGTATTAATTAAAAAGTGCAGGATCTAATAAAAATAAATATATACAACAATAGGACAATGTGATAAAAAGATACATTATGATACAATGGCATAGCAGCTGAGGTCTGGGTTGCGGTGACCCTATGTAAAAGTAGTGCAGTGGAAATGTAAACGAGTAGTGCAAGAATCCAGTTAAAAATGTAAACAAATAGTGCAATAGTGCACTGTTGAAATGTTGAAATGTAAAAAACAGTAGTGCAGAAGTACAGTTGGAATGTAAACCAACGAGGAACAGTTGAAAATACTATTTGCATCTATGCAATGTTCAGTGGTATTGTGGTCAAGAAAGACCGAGAGTCTGTGTAGATTGTTTGGCAGTGTTCAGTTCACGAATGGCTCTGGGGTAGAAGCTGTTTTTGAGTCTGTTTGTCCGTGATGTGATAGACCTGAAACGTCTACCAGAGGGCAGCCGGTCAAACAGCTGATGTCCAGGGTGGGATGGGTCTTTAAGTATGTTGGCTGCTCTACTGAGGCAGCGGGAGCTGAATAAGACCTCCAGAGAGGGCAGTGGGCAGCCGATGATCTTCTGGGCTGTGCTGATGATTCTCTGAAGAGCTCTCCTGTCCGCTGCTGAGCAGCTGGCATACCACACAGAGATGCAGTACGTCAGCACGCTCTCGATGGAGTAGTGATAGAAGGACACCAGCAGTTTCTCTTGCAGGTGGTTTTGCTTGAGGATTCTGAGGACGTGGAATCTCTGCTGTGCCTTCTTAACCGCTGCGGTGGTGTTAGTAGTCCATGAAAGATCTGAAGAGATCATTATGAGTTCTTTTGTTGTGTCGTCCGCAAACTTGATGATGGTGTTGGTGGGGTGAGTGGGAGAACAGTCGTGGGTGTAGAGAAGGGGGCTCAGCACACAGCTCTGTGGGGCGCCAGTGCTGTGTGTGAGGGTGGAGGAGAGATGGGGGCCTAGTCTAACTGTCTGGGTGCAGTTAGTAAGAAAGTCCTTGATCCAGTGACATATGGGTTGGGAAAGGCCTAAGTCAGCTAGTTTAGAGATCAGTCTGCCCGGGATGACAGTGTTAAAGGCAGAGCTGAAGTCTATGAAGAGCATCCTCACATAGCTCCCTTGGTGTTCAAGGTGGGTCAGAGCTGAGTGAAGAGCAGTGGCGATAGCATCTTCTGTAGACCTGTTCGCTCTGTAGGCAAACTGGTATGGATCAAAGGTGGGTGGAAGACTGGCTTTGATATACTGTAGGACCAGCCTCACAAAGCACTTAGTGATGACCGGAGTTAGTGCGACTGGACGGTAGTCGTTGAGGCAGTTTATGACAGTCTTTTTTGGCAGTGAGATGATTGTGGCAGACTTCAGGCAGGATGGGACGATGGATTTGGACAGAGACAGGTTGAAGATCTTTGTAAGATGACCAGAGTGAGTGCGACTGGACGGTAGTCGTTGAGGCAGTTTATGACAG
>NW_015639100.1:0-634 GCF_001515625.1 Sinocyclocheilus rhinocerous
TGCCTCCCGGTCAAATAGGAGGAAAACAATTCAAGGGCTGTGCCAATAATTCCAATTGCAGAAAGCCGTGAGAGGAGTATTTCATGACAAACAGTGTCAAAAGCTGAGCTGAGGTCTAACAGAAGGAGAGTGCTGAGAGCACCAGAATCAGAAGCTAAGAGAAGATCGTTAAGAACCTTAACCAGGGCTGTTTCAGTACTGTGTAATGGACGAAAGCCAGACTGGAAGGGCTCGTAGAGGTTGTGTGCTGTTAAGAAGGCCTGTAACTGGGAGGCAACAACTTTTTCTAATATCTTAGAGAGAAAAGATAAGTTCGAAATAGGCCTATAGCTACTTAGGGAAGAAGGTTCGAGACCATGCTTTTTAAGAATTGGAGTGACAGCAGCAATCTTAAAGGGTTAGTTCACCTAAAAAAGGAAAATTAGGCTGTGTTTTACTCACCCTCGAGGCATCCTAGGTGTAGGATAGGGACACCTATCTTCTTCTTTCAGACGAATACAGTCGGAGTTATATAAAAAATTGTCCTGGCTATTCCAAACTCTATCATTGCAGTTAGCGGGTGTTGCAGTTGAACAGTCCACAAGTCGTCAAATAAAGCGCGCGCATCCATAATAAAACGTGCCCCACACGGCTC
>NW_015639100.1:851-1147 GCF_001515625.1 Sinocyclocheilus rhinocerous
GCCTCTGAGATATGCTAGTCTCGCGAGTTTGTTTACAGGAGCAAAGGAAGCAAAGTTTCCTTACTTTAGCAAAGGAAAACCAGTCTCCTCTTGGTTTATATCGAAATCCTCCGACATTTTTCTTTGCAAATCCTCGCTTTGTACTTCTAATTTGTGACCGGTGTTTTGTTTTGTTCTCTCTCCGCATTCGTCACTAATCACGCAACGCCGACGTGCTGCGTCATCCACCGGAACGGCTTCCACGAACAGATAACGGAAGTGAGAGAAAAGTGTTTATTACCTTTGAAATATGGATA
>NW_015639101.1:0-357 GCF_001515625.1 Sinocyclocheilus rhinocerous
CTAGCACACCTTCCTAAGGAAAGGATATGGACCATAAGACATTGCTAAATGATATTTAGACAGACTCCAGATCTAGATGAAGTTCCAGATCTATACTTGTGCCCTTATTATTTCAGTTATTTTGCCTTTAATGTAAATAAACATGTGCAAACAATATTCTTGCTCTTGTGAATTTATTTTGATGTTAATTACATTGTGCAAGCTGTCTCTTTAATACCGCGTGGTTTATATACATGTTGCTGCTGATTGGGCTGACATGTTTGACACACCCACCAAACAAGAGAAAAAGCATCTCAAACCCCGTTGCACACCGTTGCACACCATTTCCAGGAAACATGTCGTTCAACCCGGAAACCG
>NW_015639101.1:448-866 GCF_001515625.1 Sinocyclocheilus rhinocerous
AAAACAGGTCTCATTGCTTCCGCTTGTCGGAGAACGTGTTAACAGCCGTATTAAATAATAGCGATATCTATGGACTTTTAAGATAATCAGTTAAACTAGCTAGCTGTTTTTATTGTTGACGTTTTATTTTATCAGTCCGCATATGTGATGGACATTGGTTATGATCATCATTGGTATCTACTTTGAAGGCATCTTGAGTAAAACTGCTTCATATTTAACTAAGCATATGCAAAACGCTTGAACTGGAAGCGACGAGACCCGGTTAACAGAATACGGAAGTCTATTGCGCATAACCCTTATTGTTTATGCGCGAGTGCACTTGCTAAATGAAGGCGGATTGTATAAAATGGATATTTAAAAAAAACGTTCATTGACGAGTTTTATTACATCACGCGCTGGCACAGATGCAGTATATTAA
>NW_015639102.1:0-1026 GCF_001515625.1 Sinocyclocheilus rhinocerous
TTTGAGGTTCAGAAAGAACATCAAATCAAAGTGGAACAAAAGGGAGCATAACATGTAACAGGATTTAAAATTAGCTGACTGCTATTATTAAAACAGGGTAATAAATCTGGTATTAGGAACAATCAGTAGCACTAGTGATTAACTGTAAGATTTGTGTTGGAAACAGGGTAATCAATCTGGTATTAGGAACAATCAGTAGCACTCGTGATTAACTGATTTGTGTTGGGCAACACACCATGTCTGGTCACAGCTGCTGCGTGTTCAGTTTGCCATGTGTGTGCCCCGCCCTCCGTGGCACATTACTCACTGTGTCACTAAAAGCACCCAATAACTTAATGATATTCTCTAGATAGACAGTTAAAATGTAATTAAATTTAGATTTAATTAACTAGTAACTGAGCAATAGCATTCAGGAAGGATACATCTAAGATAGTTACATTCGCTGAGACGAATTGAATATGGGGAAACATAGAAAAAGAACAAAAAGAAGGAAAAGAAAGTGAAAAATTAGAAACCACGTTAAGGTTAAGTTCAAATTACTTCACACTGCATACACACATGCTGTTTAAAAGCTTCAATTAAAGAGTGCGAACCCCTAATTGTTAAAGCTATTTGGTAGCTTAGCCTAAGATGAAACTATGCTAAGTCGTGTTAGCTTAGCCGCTTAAGGTGGTTTGTTTACAACATGGCATCGCGTGTGCTATGTGAAGTTAGTGCTTCCTTGTGACAAGTTGTTGTCACGGTAACCAATGCATGCCAGTGTAATTCAAACAGTTTAGTGTCTGCCTATTTCAAAAGAAGTGGCCCACAGTTTTAAAATGTGGTGCTTTCAGTCCTTCAAGACTTGTTGCATTAAATAAGCACTTCTGTGAGTGCTTCTCTAATGTAACAATAAACTTCTTGCACTTGTTTAAAGAATTACAAAACAGGTTTACTGTAAGTTAAAGCCGGTTTAAACATACATGTAGTTATGTGTGCCAAAAAACAGGTTTACTGTAAATTAAAGCCGGTTTAAGCATATATGTA
>NW_015639103.1:0-1271 GCF_001515625.1 Sinocyclocheilus rhinocerous
TTATATATATTATCTTAAGGTCGAAGTCTTCAGTAATGAAATGCAACGTAACACTTCTATTGCTTGAGTAATTTCAGGGCTCCAGACTCATTCTTCCCACTGGTCGCTCTTTTGCGACTAACTTTCTCAGTTGGTCGCATGAGCACATGATTTGGTCCCAATATTTATTTATTTTTTTGCTACAACATGGGATTAATCAATGCATGCTGATGAACTTTTATCATAGTTTATAGTTATATGGAAACGAAAGAGGTTAACATTCAACCTGTTCTTTTTCATTAGTAGTATTATTTGTGATTTGAATTTTGTGAATGGTAGTTCCTCTTTTGCTATGTTATAAGCCATAGCTTCGGATGCTTTCGATTTTGAATTTGCGATCTTGTTGTCACGTTTTACAAGAAAAGTAGAGACGCACCGATCGATCGGAATCGGTGATCGGCCGATCAGTCTCACTTCTTTCCGATTCCGAGCCGATCCGTTTTGTTACCAGCGGCACAGGCAATAACGTCAGCCGCGCATACTCACTCTCTTCTCTCCGACGACCCCTTCTCTCTCCCACACGTCTCATTCGCTCCAGTTAAATAGTGCTTGTATTGCGCATTATTTTAGTAATTTCCCGCAGGTTTCGCGTTTACACCAAAAGCGCACGCATCACCTCTCACACACGTCTCATTCGCTCCAGTTAAATAGTGCTTGTATTGCGCATTATTTTAGTAATTTCCCGCAGGTTTCGCGTTTACACCAAAAGCGCACGCATCACCTCTCACACACGTCTCATTCGCTCCAGTTAAATAGTGCTTGTATTGCGCATTATTTTAGTAATTTCCCGCAGGTTTCGCGTTTACATCAAAAGCGTGCGCACCACCACTGATCTATATTAGTGGAGCGCACAAACTGCGCACAGTTTCAAACAGCTTGTGAGCCACAAATACCAAATCTTGGCGAGCATCCAGTTACACAGTCAGTTTTGGAACGTTAAATAGTTGAGAAAGAGAACGCATGTTGTGTAACAGTATATTGGGTCCGTGGATAAACTCTTAGAGGGACCGCAGTCCAATATTCCTGCTGCTGTCTGTCACGTTAAACAAAGAACAAAAGACAAAGAAAATCACTTTCCACTCTTGACTGAATACGTTTTATAACTTTAATGGTAAGCATTAATCTGTATTTAATTTTTACAATGAAGACTACAGAAATTAAAGTACTCAAATGTAAAATAACACTGGATGTAGGGCTGGGTATCGATTCAGATGTCCCGATTCGATTCGATT
>NW_015639104.1:0-202 GCF_001515625.1 Sinocyclocheilus rhinocerous
GCGTCTCCAGTGAAGCTGAACTCTCCTCCTGTCACCATTCAATTCACACGGACCGACCGTCACAGAACACGCGATCATGCAGGATACAAATGCACACTTCACAAGATCTCAACTAGATTCGACTAAGTCTGCAAGGTTTGTGAAATTAAATGTTCATTAGCCATTCAAAGATTTGTTTAAATGATATAAATGCGTGTTTGCT
>NW_015639104.1:410-540 GCF_001515625.1 Sinocyclocheilus rhinocerous
GACGAGAGCGAGAGGGAGAATGGGAGCGATGTGCGCTCAGGCGCTGCGGCTGCCGTCTCAGCACCATCAAAATAAAAGTTTGCCACGTCGTCAAAATAAAAGTCCCGCCTCGAACACATCGGCCAAACAG
>NW_015639105.1:0-789 GCF_001515625.1 Sinocyclocheilus rhinocerous
GGAGAGAAAGAAAAGTGTATCCACCTGGCAGCGCAGTATGTATCCCCTTCAGGAACTCGAGCTGCGTCAAAAGCGCTTTGGGAACGCCCTTGCGTGACCGCGTTCTGAAGCACGTGTCAAATCCGTCCAATGGAGCAGCGAGACGTCACGAGCGGGGTGACGTAAGCACCAGAAAGTATAAAAGCGCATCCAGCAGAGCGCAAACCAGCTTCTGCTCTTCAGTAGCGCTCTGTGTATGTGTCTGTCTATTTACTGTTGTCTGTCCGCACAAGCACTCATATATATATATATATATAAAACAATGAGAAATCTATGGCGAGTGAACGGCATTACAAACGCTGTGTTTCTCCCTGCCCACGATATCTGGCGGCAGGGAATACACACGATTTGTGTGTCGTTTGTTCAGGAGCAGAGCACGCACGGTCAGCTTTCGAGCAGCTGATTGTCATCACTGCGAGCTCTCGCTGCGCACGCTCCGCTCTCGCCTGGCTGCGTTTGATGAGAGCGGCCAGGCTCGCGATCCCGCTGGCAGCGGTCCCGCTGTTGCCGAGATAGACCGAAAACGGATCTGTGGACCGTTGTTTGTCTAAGAGGACCTCGGCGAAATGCTCCTACCATTGTCAGGTCCCTGAGGGCAGCCACCTGGCGAGGAAAGGATAACACCTCAGTATACGGTGCCCAATCCTCCTCAGTGCCCTCACGGAGGCTTATTGATACCCCTGCCACCCTCGGTGCTTCAGGGCTCAGTGAGCTCCGAAGAGCGTAAATCCCAGCTGCCGCCCGGCAACG
>NW_015639105.1:868-1050 GCF_001515625.1 Sinocyclocheilus rhinocerous
TACGGCACGGGAGAGCTCGCCCCCTCAAGAGAGGGTGCTACAGCAGTCAGGTCGGTCGGTTGTTCAGTGCCCTCATGGAGGTTCATTTATACCCCTGCCACCTCGGCGCTTCAGGGCTCAGTGAGCTCCGACGAGCGAATTCCCAGCTGCCGCCCAGCAACGGTACGGCACGGGAGAGCTCG
>NW_015639106.1:0-128 GCF_001515625.1 Sinocyclocheilus rhinocerous
AAGATTTCGCCAGTGCTGTCCCGCGAATGCAAGGTCTGACTTTCCCGGAGAAGTGTCACATCTCTCGGCATCTGTTCTGTGCAGTGAGCGGCAGAGAAGCAGCGCATTCAGTTGGCCGCACCGCAGCC
>NW_015639106.1:339-490 GCF_001515625.1 Sinocyclocheilus rhinocerous
AAACAACTGCATAGCCGCTCTTTAGTGTAGATGCATGTTGATTTTATCAGACATAAATGAGAGTGAGAGTGACTCCTGGTTAACCGGGAGTTAATTAACCCCTTTTAATTAAAAGGGGTCGTGTTTAGTCACTATTTAGTGTGGTATTTTT
>NW_015639107.1:0-210 GCF_001515625.1 Sinocyclocheilus rhinocerous
AATTTTGTGTCTGACAGTTCAGTAAGTTGTAGTTTATTGTACATTGGCGATGCTGCAGATATTTGGGGGGGACAGGACTCTTGTTTGTGTGATAGGCTAATAGGCATATGTTATACAAACAGAAACTCATTAAATGGCTATTTTTATTTTTTTTAAATAATTTTGATGACATTTCTGCCCCACGTGTGATGGCAGTGAGACGGGAGAGAG
>NW_015639107.1:595-959 GCF_001515625.1 Sinocyclocheilus rhinocerous
TCAAACAAACGTAAACGGGCAAAGGCGGGGCCCCCTACAAGGCGGGGCCTATGGGCTACAGCCCAGTCAAGCCCAATGGTAAGTCCGGCCATGCATACCACTATAGCGTGTTTAAAGCAGTTGAGTATTTACATTTATATACAATTTTTACAATATTTATATTACATACTATTTTGATTTTGAAATTGAATTACTGATGTATATGAGGGCAATTCAGCTCTTAGCTTTCTTAATACTAGGGGAATCTTTTGGTACCTCACGATTCAATTCAGATCAGTTCTTGAGGTCACAATTTGATTTAAAAATGATTCCCGATTTGAAATCAAATTTCAGATTGTTTTAGGCAGATTTGATTTTAGTTTAC
>NW_015639108.1:0-464 GCF_001515625.1 Sinocyclocheilus rhinocerous
TAAATGTGTATTCATTACGTATTTTATTACTTGGATTATAATTACTCAAGAGAGTCTGGGTTTTATGTATATTTAATTTATATCCTGAGTATAATCCAGATTTTTCAAGAGAGTACATCACTTTGGGTAAGCTAAGTTCTGGGTATGTAAGAAACAGTAATACATCATCAGCGTATAAACAAATCTTGTGTTCTATATCTTTAACTACCACTCCTCTTATTTCTATATCATCTCTGATTAGCTGTGCCAGTGGTTCGATAAATAACGCAAATAGGGTAGGGCTTAACGGGCACCCTTGTCGACA
The DNA here is from genome assembly GCF_001515625.1 of Sinocyclocheilus rhinocerous. Classification (NCBI taxonomy): domain Eukaryota; kingdom Metazoa; phylum Chordata; class Actinopteri; order Cypriniformes; family Cyprinidae; genus Sinocyclocheilus; species Sinocyclocheilus rhinocerous. Next base: position 305 of record NW_015639108.1, read on the forward strand.
TCCCCTTTCTAAAATAATATGTTCCGAAATGTCACCATTAATTTTAATTCTTGCTATTGGGTTTGAATATAAAGATTTAAAAGATTTAATAGTGTCATTTTCAAATCCAAAACGTAACAAAACTGAGTATAGAAAGTCCCAACTCACTGAACTCACTGAA